>NW_017295547.1:184328-231964 GCF_001594075.2 Trachymyrmex cornetzi
ACACATATATATATATATACATATATATATATATATATATGGACGTCATATATTCCAATTTCATAAATGTAATAGAACTCTGTATTTACGAATTAGTGGTAGATAAAGACTTTGAGAGATATGAGATAAGTAATGAGTAGATAATTTTGGAAGTACATGAATTGAGAAAGAGACGGAGGGGGGAGGGAGGGAGGGAGAGAGAGAGGGGGGAGAGAGATGTGGTATTGAGTAATCGATTAAGGCACAGTCTAACCAGGTAGAGGAGCTTCTTCATAAAAATCTAGCTCGTCCTCGACATCGTGTTCAGATCCTTTACTATCGAGAGCACGTAGCTCCGCAGTGGTGAAGAAATGACTCATCTGAGCGCGCAACGGTATCATCAGAATAAGGAAGAAGGGTAGGGTCAGAGCGGCTCTGGTACTTTTGACAATCCACAATACGGTTAAGCACAAGATTTGTATGAAGGTGAAAATATGCATCTTATAGGTTTGCACACGGCGTACGTAATTTGCCGTGCCATGATGCTTGACTGGCATGAAAAACAGTTTGACGCGGTCAAATAGCTGCACGCCATTCATTGATGAAATCCCCATATAGAGGAACACACCAAGCAGGACGGACATCGGTACCCGCCGCAACAATGGTGCCATCAGCACACTCACGCCTATAAGTATCGCGACCAGGAGGGCGCTCACTCTTTGCTCCTTCACTTCAACGATATGCGGCTTGTCACCAGGCGCGTGAGTGCGTGACATCACGGTTAGGGCGGATACGTGGGTGAGGGAGCGCACCGACGCAGCGGAGCACCAAGGTGCACCCATCAGTCCACATCCTACATTCATCAAGCACACTACCACGATGTCCATATGATAGCCATTGCCCTTTCGCAGTTTTCGCTCCTTTTTATCGATAATCAATCTGCAAAACGAAGGATTAATCAGAAACGCAAACATATTTGACAATTAAGCAAGCGATTTAATTAAATGTAATTAAATTTAAACTTACTCTGATATTTGAGTCTCCATAAAGATCAAGATGTAAACCAGCAAAGCTGGCACCACGCAAGCTAGAGCCATCCAAAGCGGTATAGGTTTTTCATATCCGACAGGAGATACGAACCAATTTCTACCGGGCATAGTTGGGGAGAGTCCTTCGGGTACCAGCAACTTTTCCGTCTTTACCATAAGTAGATAGTCGATCAGAACAAAAACGACAATGCTAATAGGCACGCCGAAATCTCCGAAGGCTCTTCGAGCACTACGGCCTAAGTAATGGCTGTTGCGAAAGATTCTCAGGTAGTAGGCACCCAGGAAAGTGCCCAGACAAAGGATAGTACACATCAAAGCTGTATTGGGTTGATTAATTGGCAGCCTAATTCTATCGTAACTCGGTAGAAGTTCGCAAACATTTTCCAAGCGTAGAGTTTCTTCAGTTCCGTTCCATGGCGAACTAGTAACCTTCATTTCAGCAACGTAGAGCGGATAAGTTATATTGTTGGTGTCCGGCCCAAAGCTGTATTCGTGAAGAAGAGGATTGCGCACGAAGTAGTTGTAAAGCTTCATAAACGTTTCAACGATATAAATGATAGAAATCAATCCAGTGAAGATCTCCTCGGTGAAGCGCGTGAAGAGTCGCACGAGAACGGAACCTTCGATGCAGGCGATTGCTAGGGCGATGATACCCATCCAGGCGCCAACATATACCCGTACGGTGAGAAACTCAAGCTCGTTCGCCAAGCAGAAATTGTACAAGCTCTCGTCAAAAAGCAACAGCGGACCAGTTGTGCCGATAATCAAAAGCGGTTGAGTGCCGAACAATGCCATTATCACGCCCGTCCACGAACCGGAAATAAGAGTCTCGGAAATGCCTATTACATTTTGTGTCTTATCACTCATCAGGCCGCCGAATGTGATGGCGCCGCATAGCGCGGCGAAATACATGAAGATAGCTGCCGCGAGACAAGATGAGCTCAAACCATCCTTAAAATCGGATAAATAGAAAGGGTAACGACGCTTAATGTCGTTGATGAGGCCACCGAATGGTCGTTTGGTACGTCGCAATGGATCATCATCGTCTTCTGATGATTTCTTTTCCTCTTCGCCAGCGAGAAGAGCTGTTATACATACATTACATTATAGGCGATAATAATTAATTAAAAATGAAAGAACGAGAACGATAAGTAAGAATTGAAAAACAAATATTCAATTATCAAGATATTTTTTATCGAATTTTAAATTCTTGTTTATCGAATCACTTGGAGAAATTACCTTTTTTTGCGGCTGCCTCATCTTGCTCCGGTTTGCTTTTCTCTTCGAGTGCCTTCGCCTTCCGTTTTCTGATAGCCTCACTCTTTGCTTTAAGCTCGTCGAACGGTAGCAAAGCTTGTCTTTCCCAGTTGCCAGGTGGCAATACAATCGAATCATCTAGAAACTCGTTAATAGCTGAAAGCAACTCTCGTCTCTCGTTGGCTTTATAAGCGACTTTGTGGAATGTCGTGTTTGCCATCAGAGTGGAGATGGACCGGCCAATTTCGTGATAGTCCAGGTCTGCATTTCTCGGTCCTAATAAGGTAAACATAAATCTGACCGGTATCGTGACCTCCGTAATGGACGGCATAAGTACACCTTCGGCTAATCGTACAAAGGCTATCGTTGGCTGATCCAAAAAGTCGACAGCACCGACAAGTACGACTGTTGCCTCAGCACCAGCTGGAATTCTTTTGAGGATGTAATCATTGTGACCTTTCTTTAAGTCTTCGTTACTGCTCATGTACGTTAACTCTTCCTTGATATCGACCATTGTATGATTGCTGTCGAGCGCCAAGTTCGATGATACGATCTTCGGCTTCGCATCGTGTAGATTCTGTTGGATGTTTCGAAATTTTTATAGAACAATCTAAGAATTTTTTATTTCCGCCAAAGAAGGATTACATAAGTCTTCAAAAAGAAAATTCAATCAGTTATTTCTCAATATCTTGAAATCAGAACAACTTGTATCATTGAGTAATTGGAATTAATTTGTCTATCTAATTTCATGATATTGTTTAATTTATGAAGAAAAATGTTTAATAATAATGTGAATACCTCTTTTAAAAAAAGCAATGGTTGATTTTTTAAGTTTATTCATAATTAATCAGAAAATGAAAATATATTATACTAGAGAGGAGTGTAATTACACTCCCAACAATTGTTTTTAGCTCTTTCATAAACTACACGTTAATGAAAGATATTAATTGAAGTGAATATCTCATGATAAGAAAGTATGCTTGTGATAGAAATAATTATAATTAGCAAATAAGAAAAAACAGCTATATAGTATACTCATAGATGCACATTTGCAAGATTGATCAGGGCTGTTACAGAAAATGAATTTTGAAATTCCTTGACTATTTCAGGTTTTCAAGATGAAAGTAGAGAATTTTCTAAGAAAGTAGAGAAATAACTAATATAAAATATGTAAGTTTTTTAACACATACGCGCGCGCGCGAGCACGCATTTAAAATATGTTCAGACAATAATTTTAAGGTTTAAAAAGCTCTATTTACTGGTCTTATCAGTTATCTTTTTTGAGTCATAAGGCTTGGAAGTTACAGTACCGCTGGAATTAGCATTATTTAAGATGTTCGATTGATGATTAAAACCTTTTAAATGTTGTTCAGGGACATGATCTTGACATCATATACTAAGATCAAGATCTTTGGAGATTGTTTCTTTTACTTTCATTTTTGCACTAAAAATGAAAAAGAAAGAGGTTTAGCTACCCAAAGTCAAACTGATAAGACTAGTAAAAAGATCTTTTTAAACCCTAATATTTTTCCCTGACTTTTCCTGGTTTTCCATGGCCAATTTTAATTTCTCTAAATTACAAACGGTAAAGGGGGCATAGAAGTCAAGCGCGATAAATAGTGCGCAATAAACAATTTCTATTTAATAATCGAATTATATTCGGTTATACAAGTTACATCTTATATGTTTTGGTTTGTTTTCAAGCCTTTTTCAGAGAATCCGTCAACGATAGTAAATATTTTACAACTATTAATTTTTCGTTGATATACAATTGCGTTACTTGCGTCTGAATACTTTCAATTGTTTCTTAATTCTTGAACAATTAGAAATAGAAGTGTGATGAAATCTTAGAACATATACTACTGGAAGTAGAAATTGGAATTGCCTATGCCATCCATATACCAAACGTGAAGATAATATCTGCGCGAGAAAAAGCTAGAGGATCCTAAATGTTCGCAATGTGCATGCGTCAGTACTGATGTTATCTGTGTGAATTATACAGTTGTTTTAGCGTTTCTTACATAATTATTATTTTATCAATGTTAAGGCCATGACACATAAAAAACTTAAGGTAGCAAGACATAAGCGGTAAGGAAATCAACATGTGGATTGGCTACTGCTTACGTTATGGCCTTAAGGACTCTACTGTGATTCGTCAATTCACTCACTGCTTACGTTTTAATACTTAAGTTTTTTGTTTGCATTGGCCCTTAGAGGTTTTAGGTTATGTATTTTAGACAAAATAGTAATAAAACTGACTTAATCTATCGTATTTAATAGCCCTGGTGAAAAAATTTCGCTAAAATTATTTCCCGTTTTGAAACATTTCAACGAAATTACTGAAAATTTACTAAAATTTCACTAAAAGTGAATTTTTCAGCTAACGTACTGAAAAATCACTGAAATTGAATTGAAATTTGAAATGTCAAAATTTTGCCACAGTGTTCCAAAATGTGGAATAATTTTAGGGAAATTTTTCCACTGGATAAATTAGAGTGTTAAAATGAACTTTAATATAAAAATGTAATGTGAGGTTAAAGTAAAATTGATCTGAATATCCTTATTAATTCCATAAAACTGCAGCCATTTTCACAAAGTTATTTATTTTTGGGAAACCTTTTCAAAAGAAATGAAATAAATATGAAGTACGTATTTTAAATAATATACGTAAATATAACCTACATGTTATCACATAATTGATGCCTTTATAAAATATTTCATATATCAACTTAAATGTAATAAGAAACCGAATTTTTTTTATTATTACGATTACCACACACTATACAATGTTTGTAAGACATTTTTTTATTACGCTGAATTCGTTTTTTACTTTGGCACAAATATATGGCTA
Organism: Trachymyrmex cornetzi; assembly: GCF_001594075.2. Lineage (NCBI taxonomy): Eukaryota > Metazoa > Arthropoda > Insecta > Hymenoptera > Formicidae > Trachymyrmex > Trachymyrmex cornetzi. The sequence goes on from NW_017295547.1 coordinate 189,465, forward strand.
CAAACATACGAACGAAGTGGAACGTGGGCAAACGGGTCAAGTGGCATATGCGCATTTATAGTCAACTGTATGGGATTCTATAGCTTTCTCTCTTGCACAGATGTTGACTTCACGTTCAACGCTCAATTCCGCTTCCAGTAATACATGTTCTAAGGATAAAATGTAATAAATTAATGATAGATCTTATTCTCAAATGTTAAAAGTAAAGATGTATAGTTTACGACACACAATATTATACAGCTGTCCATTACTGACTGACGAGTCGAGACTATATTATATTATAGTTACAATTTGTCGATAATAGAGAAATAAGCTTTGTGGAGACTTTCAGTATCTGTATGTAAATTTAAACTTTTTGTTTGATAAATAACATTTCAGAAATCAATTTTTTCGTATAATAAAGTGTTCATCATCTAAAATAATAACGTTTCCCCATTTGAATTCGTGATCCTCCTGCATTCTATGATCGGTTATGACTGACCGAGTAAACGTGTTCAGTTTTATATGGTTTCGGTGTTCTGAGATTTTGGTTTTAAATTGTTTTTAAATTGGTTTTAAATCTTTCAGTTTGGCTGACATGTGTCGCCTCACAATTATTGCATGCAATTTTATATACTATATTATTTTTTGCGTTTCGTGAGAGGGGATTTTTACATGATTTTATAAATATTGTCAATTTTTCTAGCTTTTCTCGGTTTTCCCTATTTTTCTGTGACAACCCTGATTGATGTTTATGAGATTGAAATATCGTTTATGAGATTGATGTTTATGAGATTGAAATACGTTCATCCGTACATTAATACGAAAGACACATCATATCTTCTAATTTTTTTCTGTAATAATAAAAGGAAATTAGACGAAAAAGAATATAAAACTACAGAGAATAAAATCTAATAGATAACAAGCATTTTATAGTCACAACCACCGACAAATAGTACTACATGAATATTTCTAGATTCAATTTAACCTAGGTGAGACTAGTCGTGCTAAGAAAGCACCATGAAGACACAACGCAATGGAAAAACTGCAAGCTATAGGAACGCGCTGCAATTGTTCTACTTATATTACGAAGTAAAAATTGCGGCATTTATTTATTATGGAAGTAACTGAAGAACATGAAGCAAAAAATTTATTCCACTTAAAAATAAGCCTTTTACTAGGTTCAATGTTAAGACTAAAAAATTATACAAAGGCTAAAGTTTACAATTGAAATTAAACAATTAACATATATCTTAAGCTGAGCATTGTTAACTCACACTATTCCCCGGTAAAAAATTTTTCATATACATATAATATACAACTATATAAAATTGTATAGAAATATATATAATTATGTATAATTTTTTATGTAATTATACATAAAAAAATTATACATGATTATATATAAATCTATCTCATATATAATTATACATTCTTTAATGTATTTATAGTATAAATACATATAACAATCGTGTACATTTTTATACATGTTTATATATTATCTATTGTGGTTTATACAGAGGGCCTTCCTTAAGTACATTTCCATATTTAAGGGCGCAATTCTTTGTTTTATTTCATGTAAAAAAGTTCATATAAATGTGTCCTATTCGGCCTAACTAAATTTCGAAATACAGATGAATGTTCGCAAACGTTTAACGACATAGTAAATTGTTAAGGATTTCTTTTTGCATAAATATGCCTAATTGCTTCATATGAATTACCATTTGCACGACCGTAGACAAAGTGATAATGTCAAAGTCACAAAAACAAAAACAGACTTCAGTTCTGATGTTGCTGCGGGTTATTTAGTTTATATACGTTTTCGGGCCGAATTGTTTTAATCCATCAAACTCGATTTCATCATGCCTAAATTTACAAGTTTTGAAATAGTAGGTACGTGCTTTATGTGTACAGTTGTGCAAATAGTAACTACGTGAAACAAGGCATATTTATGCAGAAAGATATCCCGAACGCAATTTACCATGTCGTCAAACATTTGTGAACATTCACCGCTATTTTCGAGAAAAGTCGTAAAGGAAATTCTTTCGTAAAGGATATTGCTCTTAGAAGGCCGGTGACAGTTAGGATATCAGAACTAGAGGAAGCTACACGTTAAAAAAAAAATTTTTTTTAAACACCCTGCATTTCGGAAACTAAGTCGTTTAGGATACATGTTTATATGAACTTTTTTTACTTAAAATAAACTGAAAAATTACTTCTTTGAGTATGTACTTAAAGAACACTCTATATATGAAGTAGTTTATGCACTTTGGGCGATTTGGGAAACACGCAAGGATTGTTGTTCGTTTTGTTGTGCGCGCGCGCGCGCGCGTGTGTGTGTGTGTTGGAATTATCTTTTTTTTTCCATTCACAAGGTGCCTGTCACAACTACCCAGAACCGATTCTCCTTGAAATATGTTGTTAAATACAAAAATCTAAGAGACACTATCTTTTCATATCGACTCAATCTCAAATTTAAGGCGTGAAACAACCTCTCAAAATTAATGGGAGGGATATTTTCAAAAATATTAGATTTTTGAAGAATCTAAATATACAGTTATAAAGTATATTAAAAAATCATAAAAATTTTGTCTAAAATCAGGAGACATGATGATGTTTTCGGTGGCGCTAAATCCTATTCTACAATGTGCTCTTTGTTTCCTGTTTCTTGCTTTTTACTTCTTGCTTTTTTCCCCTTTGCAATCGTTTTATCGACAATTGTATTTCTTGCTACGTGTTTCTTGTTTCTTCCGAAGTTCATTAACATTTATTTCGGGCGACATAAAACGAAAAACCGGATAAAAAGCAAAAAGACAAGATGTAAAAAATATATAATAAAAAGCAACAGGAAACAAAAAGCACATTGTAGAATAGGCTTTAGACAAGCGCAGCGACACTACCGTGTTTCTTTACGCGAGATAACAAGTTGCGGAGAATTGAGATTATCGGATCTCAATAACGGCTGAATCGATCAAGTTCTACATATGCTCAATTGATAGCTTCCACTCGAATTGTGTAATAAAAGTGCTTTAATTTTTTTTCTACATGCCCTACGAGCGGAGATATTGCGACGCAAAGTCCCAATGCGAAATTTTTTAAATACTTTGTCGTTATTATGTTCATTACGTTCCTTGACCAGCCACGTACTGTTGGATGTTTTGGCGCGAGAGTGCATTAGCGTATTGATGCAAGAAGCGCCAGCGGTGCATGGTAAATGAAATTATACGCTGGCATTTATTAATAACTTAGCTAGGAAATGATAATGAAAAGCGATTTATTCGTCATCGATCTCTATTTGTTTATAATTAGTATTTAACAAATGGAGATCGAACGGAAATGAAATGGTATACACTGGTATTTGTTAACTAAGCTAGGAAATGATAATGACCAAACAATATATTCGACCTCGATCTCTATTTGTTTATAAATTAAAACGTAAGAAAAAGAGATCGAATAAAAACGAAATTATACACTATATTTGTTAACTAAACCAGAATATGATAATAACGAAGCGATTTATTCGACCTCGATCTTTATTTGTTTACAACTTAATATTTAACCCTCAACTACACGTCTCGTTTAGTCTTAATTTACACGTCTGGGTCCAAGTCATCCACGGCGTTTATGACTGGCTCTGTAATTATCACAATCCTCAATGGAACAAAATTCTTTTTTAATAAGCTGCAGCCTAAATACAGTGTAAACGTAGTCATTGATTCATTCCAAAAAGTATAATTATTTGCACAATTGAAGTGGAGGCACTTTTATACATGCTCGGAAAAATGATATCGGAGATATGTCGAGTATTTCCTTTTAAAAAAAATTTAATAAATATATTTTTCATTAAATATATAATGGTTTTGACATATTATAACATTATTTATTCACGATTTTATAACTCCGAGAAAATAGAGCGATCGTTTCATTAAGACGCCTCTCTCGCAAAAATGCTTTTCTTGACAATAAATATATATTTTAATTATAAGAAGACGACATAATATATAATTGAATACAGTACTAATAAAGAGGCACTAATTACTAAAAACAAATTTTCACTTTCGACAAAAATCTCGAATTTACATTTGACGGGTCCAAGTCACCCAAGCCAAACTTTTATTGCATCACAATTAGCATCAAGACAATGACGAAACAATTGCATCACGGCGATCGACAGAGAAAGATTCCAAGTTTTTTTTACTCCCTCACTTCAATTTTGCGATATTAATTGTACAAAAATAGCGGCAGACTAATTCACCCGGGTCCAAATGACTCATTCATATAATTGAGGGTTAATAAAAGGAGATCAGACAGAAGTCAGATGGAAATCAGATAAAAATCAGTCGGGAGGATGATATTTTTGAAAGAAATGTTTCAGACAAAAGTTGTAAGATATAAAAAGATCTATTTACAGATGGGAAAACCTTAATTTTTTGTGCCAGAATGTAATAGCTGGTGTCAAGAGCTTTTCAAAACACTATAATAAAGTTATTTTTCATTAAGTACTTTTCGAGTTGTAAGGCTTGAAAGTTACAGTACCGCCGGCATTAACATTACGCAAAGTGTCCAACCGACGGCTAAAACCTCTTGAATGTTGTTCAGGATCATGTCCTAGATAACATTTGTTAAGATCAAGGCCATTGGAGATTATTCCTCTTATTTTCATTTGTGCACTAAAAATTCATTTTTTTACGTAAAAGTAAAAATAAAAGAAATAATCCAATAATCTTGATCTTAGCAAATGTTATTAAGATCATGACGGTTGAACATTCAAGAGGTTTTAGCTATCGTTTAGACATTTTGAATAATATTAATGTCGGCGATAGTGTAATTTTCAAGCCTTATAATTTGAAAAATATTTTATAAAAAAGCATTTTATTATAGTGTTTTGAAAAGCTCTCGAGATGTGCTACAGGAATATGTAATGAAAAGTGAGGAGTCTCATTAAAAGAATTCAAACTAACTTTGTCTTGACCTTGACACTGTCACCCAAGGTCACCAATAAGGATGAAATCACACGATGCGGAATAGAGAATGCGTCATTGAAACAACCAATCAGCGCTATTCCGCACTTTTTCATCACGCAAGTTTTGTGTGCTATGTTCACATGGTGCGCCAAAGATGCATCCAGGATGAATTTGAACACTACTAACTTTATGTTAATAATTTGCTTATTAAAATATGAAATATAATTTATCAAATTGTAAAAACAATTATCACTGTTATAGTATTTAATATTTTACAATTAATATTTACAATCTTATAACAATTTTTTGAACTGCTTTAACGCATTTACTACCATTTTTCCGCATCATGTGAACAGAGCACGCTGAAATCGCTGAAATGCGTCATTATTTTTTTATCTTGATATCTATATTTATGCACTTGGATTTTGTCATTTTGCTTCATTCGTCTCAACATTACGCGATTCCATCAATCAGCATCAAATTATTTTAACCTTTCAAAATACGACGGTTTATTACAAGAACACGGTTTAGGTGACTTTACGATTTAGGATACAATGACGCACTCTCTTTTCCGCAACATTAAATGCGGAATAGCGCTGATTGGTTGCTTCAATGACGCATTCTCTATTCCACAGTTCTATTCCGCACCGTGTGATTTCATCCTAATTCCATCTCAAGTCCTCCTCGAAGTGATAAAATTTTTGTCTGAATATATTTTTCATTTAACACATACTTTCAGAGATAATAACTTGTAACACTTTACGTGGACCGCTCTGTATATATCCAGGGTGTCCCATTTTAACTTGGACACCGAAATATCTCGAAAATTATAAAATACGGAATAATGTTTCAGACGAAAGTTGTAGGATTTAAAAAGATCTATTTACTGACTATATATCCGTTTAACGTTGGATGGCGTTGCCAAGATCAGGACGAGGTCACTTTGAATTTTTCAAACAGATCCCCCCGTAGATTTTATTGCATACTATTATAGCCCTTCCTGAGACCTTTCCAAAACACTATAATTTAATTCACTTTGAGTCAGTCGTTTTGAAGTTATCGAGATTTATCATGTCTACTCGATATAAGCAATCCCGTTGCCTTTAACAATCGCATAAAATTTCGGTTACCTCCATTGCACACGCTGTGCATTGTCAGCGACAAATATCGCGTGTACGCGGAATTCCATCGCTACGGCGAAAGCACTTGTTGAGTTGCTTAAGCAGGCGAACTCTTTGCACGTCTCTATTACGACTTCTCTTTCCATCTAAATCAGATCATATAACTTTGCTAGGTATAAATCCATCGCCTTTATTATGAACCGTATATCTTAGAAATAAGAAAAAAATGATGAACTTTATTTGTGTCACATAAAATAAAAATTCTTAGAATTCTATGTACAGGGTGTTACAGATGCATACTAGGCAGTACGACGAGTTGCGCGGCAAACTTTGCATGGCCAAGCATGGTTTAATAGACAATGACAGTGACTTTATAACATAAACTTTATAATATAAATAATAAAACTTTGTAATATAAACTTTATAATGTATAAAGTCACTGTCATTGTCTATTAAACCATGCTTGGCCATGCAAAGTTTGCCGCGCAACCCATCGTACTGCCTAGTATGTATCTGTAACACTCTGTACATATATGTATGTATAGTTCTACGTACAAAACAAGGTTCTTCATACTGTCAATTACGTCAGCTACGTCAGTTATGTTAACTATTGCTACTGGGCAACTGCAGTGAAGAAGCTTTTTAGTTTTTTATTAGTTTTGTTATAACGAACTCAGATTCTGATTTCTTGTACTTAAGGAATGACAAATTATACATCAAATGAAATAGTAGATATTTTGCTGACTCTTGGCGAATGCAACAGGAATTACAGACGTGTTTTCCGTTGTTATGCTGAGCTATAGCCTAATCGTCGCCATCCGAGTGCTCAGTAAATGATAAATATTGAAAAAACAGCTCGCAGAAATATATTACATTGCCAGAGACAGAGAAACAGGCTTCTAAATAATAATGACCCTAAACTCCTCACAAATTTGGGCATGGTTCATTTCAATCCACACGTCAGTAAATGGAATATGGATTAGGAATCCCTCGATTTACGGTTCATCGAATGTTATAATCCATACAACACCATCCTTATCACATCAACTTGATACAGGAATTGAGCGAAGATGATTGCAGAGTGAGAGTTTAATTTTGTAGATGCATTGAAGCAGAATCTAAATTTCTCTTGGAATGTCTATTTCAGTGACGAAGCTACATTCCATAGCAATGATAACCTCAATAGACACAATAGTCATTACTGCTAATCAATAAATCCTCAATGATATCAACCAGTACTGTTAGAACCTCCACATTTGAAGAATCGACATATGTAATGGTCAAATTATTGGACCGTATTTTCTTGAACGTACAATTAATGATCCAATTTACTTAGATTTTCTCCAAAATCATTTACCAGGATATCTTCAGGACATTCCACTGGATGTCCGCTAAAGATTTTAGTTTCAACAGGATAGTGCTCCAGTACATTACTCTCGGGATGTTCGAATTTTTTTAGATGAGCAATATCTAAATCATTGGATAGGACAAGTCTTGTGGCCTCCCTGAAGATCACCGAATCTAAATCCTCTTGATTACTATTTATGGGGATATGTGAAAGATGCTGTGTATCAGGAAGCACCAACCACCAGGATATGACGGAAAGAGTCAGAACAGCCTGTCAAACGATAACGTAAATACTTAGAGGAGTTCTACGAAATTTTAGACGCAGACTGATTTTGTGCTTAGAAAATAACGGTGCGCACTTTGAATATTTAATTCCGAGAGTGATACCTAATGACAATTAGACCAAGTTCCTTAATCTTTCGATCTTGCCTTCATTGGTCAGATCATTTTTCGATCTTGCCTTAGTTGATCGGATCATTCCTCGAGCCTTCATTGGCTGGATCATCCCTCGATCTTGCCTTCGTTGGCTGGATTATTTTTCGATCTTGCCTTAGTTGGAAGGATCATTCCTCGATCTTTCATTAGTCGGATCATCCTTCGAACTTGCCTTTACTAGCTAGATCAATCACCGATCTTCGCATGGCTGGACATGTTACCATATAAATCCCGATATCTTCAAAACGGCTGACCCAAAGTGAATTAAATTATAGTATTTTGGAAAGATCTCAGGAAGGGAGGATTATAACAATATGCAATAAAATCTAAAGAGTTCTGTTTAAAAAATTCAAAGTGACTTCGTCCTGACCTTGGCAACGTCACACAATGTCAAAAGGATATGATCTTTAAAAAGCTAACTAAGTAAATAGACCTTTTTAGACCCTTATAGAACTTTTGTCTGAAACATTTTTCCGTATCTTTTATAATATTTGAGATATCTCAGTGTCAAAGTTAAAATGGAACACTCTTCTGTATATATGCATGTATGTAATTCCGAATAATGGTCAAACTTCGGGAGCGTGTAGGCAATCGATAAACTAAGAAAAAAAGTTTTTTAGAGATATGCTCGTTTTTACTTTGTTTTGCAGAAAATCATAAAAAAAAACAAAACGTAATTTTCGGAATATTATTGTCTTTAAAGTGAAATATTATTTTTGTGTAATTTTTGTTTTCGTGTAAGGGACTCCGTACTCAACGGAACAGGGAACAGAGAACAAAAATTTCAACCAATCAGAAATTATGCACCGTGGAATACAGTTTCTGAAAGGTTGAAATTCTTATTCTCTATTCTTGTTTCTATTCCTTGATTGTGCGCAGCCCCTAAGACTTTAGCGATTATACTTTAGAGGCAGTGCGAGAGTATGTGCGCCGATTTCCAGGCAGAAGGGTGCCAGATCGGCGAGTCATTACGTGTACCAGATCAGTGTTTGGTTTGCAACACGAACTGATTGTACAAGATGCAATGCTGCAAGAGGCCAATATTTTAAACAATATCTGCATTAAGCAAGTGACAATGTGAATAAATAAGCGTGAATGAATAAGTAATAAATAAGTACAAAAATGAAAATTACGTTTTGTCTTCTTTTGTGATTTTTTCCAAAATGAAGCAAAAACAAGTATACCTCTAAAGGACTTTTTTCTTAGTTTATCGATCCCTTACATACCCTCGAAGTTTGTCTATTTAATTAAATTCGGAACATCTTGTATATATAAATTTTTTTACCGGGTTTAATCAATGTTCTGTATTACTATATATTTATCCTTCTATTGAAACTAACGATAACATAATAATAAATGTTAACTTTGTTGTCAATATTAGGCATATAAAACACACAAAATATTGATATCAGATTAAAAATATTCTCAGTATAAATTGCTGGTTTACGTTTTAAGACCGATATACATATAATTAATCCTTAAGAGAGGAATTTTGCAAAATCGCAAAATATACCCGTTGTTCTGTACATTCGGACTTTAAAAAGTACATAAAAATTCAAATAAGAAGTGCGAGCGAATAGAGTGAAGGACTAGAGTAACAGAAATGAAAAAAACTGCGTTTGATTCGGGAAACGAGAGATTTACATGTTGTGTTACATGGTTCTCAGCAGGTTCCCGCGCAGCATCTTCTTCCTCCAGCCAGATGGACTGTGGAAATAATATTAGTACTGTTAAATCTATTCCCTGCTACCACACTCGTTACGACTACTCACTACTGATCGCGTTCGATACATCTGCCTTGCAGGTAATCTTCGACATTTCCATAAACTGCAGCATTCATATAAAATTGATTTATTTTTAAGTCTCAATGCGCGAACACGGTAAAATATATCAGCATTCATTAGTCGTCACGATTACTTTCCGTTTCGGTCACATGATTCCAAACGTGCAAGCTGCGTTGCAAACCCAGGGTTGCATCAGTTTGTGGAACTAAAATTGAGACGGAATTTGTCAAATCTAATTTATATAGCAAAATCTTGAAACCTATAAATACGGTTGTTACCTGTTGAGCAATTGATTATCATAATTTTTTACCTTTTATCAGTGCTTATTTATTTTTCAACACAATTTTCCGACTCGAAGCGAATTTCGCGAGTTTTAATCAAAGGTCGGCCGTTTTTGTATGCATGATGCATGTTACATAAAAAATATCATCGTTACGGATAAGTTACCTGAAGACTGGTGTAACTAGAATAGCTCCTCTTGCCACCGAAACGGAAACCACGTTCATGTTCGTGCACATGCCTGTGCCTGAGTAGGAGTGCTCTCATCACGACCGGTCTATCTTGGGTTAGGATAAGCTCTTCGATGACCATTTGCTCGACTATTCTATAAGCCAGCCCAGGCAGATCCTTTTCCTCCAGATCAAGAAGAATCACACCAGTTTCTAGACATCGGCGAAGATTCAGTAGTGAATGAAAACTAAGAGAAGCCACGTGAGGTCTGCCCCATCTGTCAGCACCCTCTTCAACGTCTTCCTCATATTTAATCCATCTGGCGGTCTCTCGCCATTCACGCTCTTCGCCCAAGCCATGTAGCTCGTCCAGTTGGACAAATACCTCGTGCGGCGAATGATCGTACATCTTTTTGAAGGTGTCATGGAAAATGCCGCCCTCCTTTCGTCGGCCGATCTGCACCGTCGAGTAAGCGGCTTTGTGCCGGCGCATGCCACGTGGATCATCACTACGATGCGACTCCAAATCATCGATGTCGAGTTCCTGCAAAGTGCTTGCTTCTTCTGGCTGAACGCTGACACGTCGAGCCAGTAGGTTCGAGCTATCTGGAAGACCGGCTCCCGATCGTTTTCGCCATTGCGGATCCTCCTGTAGAGAGTATTTGCGAGATTTATGATGGTGACGTCTGGAAGAGTAATCAATAATAGAGTGATTAGTTAAGTCTTTTATAAGATTTCATTCATGAGTAGAGAATCAGAATAACAAATAAGTAACGTTATAGGCTATGATGAATAAATCTAACAATAAAAATAGAGGAAAAATGCGAGTAAGAGCCAATACCAAGTGATAGCGTGTAAATTATTTCTCTAATAAAATATGTGGGTAAAGTGGATAATTTTTTAAATAAGCAATTATATATATTTTCTTTACTAATTGATTCATCTTATTATTCTGTTCATAAAAGTATTAAGGTACGATTATCAAAAAATTAATACTTCACAAGATATTTAATATTTTATGTCAATATGTGCCGAAAATAAATCTCTCGTGAACTATTGATTTTTCGATATTATTATCTTAATACTTTTATATACAGAATAGTTAGAAGTTAGAGGAATCATATTATGTAAAAAAAATCATATAATTCCATTTAAAAAACCGAAATTAATCTTAAAATTTTTTTAACGCCTACACTTATAAAAAAAATGTATGCACTATGTAATGGCTCCCTTAAAGTCATGCGACTTTTGTATATAACAGTTTTTTATTTAGAGTTTATCAACTTAGAGTTTACAAAGTTTTTCGAGATGTGCAACAAATTGTATGCCTCACCCTGTGTATAAATTCACACAAGAAATATGTATTTAAGTATTATTTAAGATCCGCTTAAAACCGAATATAGGATTTCTCTCATTTAATTAGATTAAGTTCTTTTTATCTGTATCTTTATTTTGTTTTTTTTTTGTAGTTCTATTAGCTTAATATCAAATTAGCAGTGCCACGTTTTTTTTTTTCAAAATGAGTACAAAATGAGTACTGAAAAATTAAATAAGTTTGATTCTGCTCATTTGGTGCCGCTGCGCTGGCTCATTAGATATGCTATTGAACGTGAATGTACGTTGAAATTTGTCTATCTTGTAAAGATAATCATTAAACGTACCCATTATTGTGTTAACATTAAAAGTGTTAATATTAAACGTACACACTTACTTCAGACTCTGATTGACCCTAATTTTATTATTGTAATAACTATTTCAATCTCGTGTTACACTTATAGATATAAGATTTTTATTTGGGAAATGTAAGAACAATTAAGAACAATTAAGAAATCTAATCTAAATAAAGCCAAAACTTAATTAAATCGCTGATGTACATATATATTTTTCATATCCGCCCCATAAATCTTGAATTAACTATCTGACTTGGTACCGCTCTGTACTGAAATTGTCACGCTGCAAATCTAGCTCATCGTTTAGGGTGGTACGAAATAAAGGTCGGTCGTTTCGTGCTCATAATTGCGCGGTTCATAGCGTAAATATGAGTCCGCAGAAATTGTAACACGAAATGCGACCACCAGATTTAAACTTTCCTCTTAAAATATATTGAGGATGATTCAGATCTGTGTACATAATATATATATATACAATATGTATATATATGCAGACACGATATTTAAATTACAGTTATTTTGATTTGTATTCTCATCAAGATATTGTTTTACTAATCAGAAAAAGGTACATTCTTGTTTAACACTAAATGTGTTCATTAAATTGTGTGGTTTTTATCTCTCTTACCTTCATTTCCTGAACTCTTTACAAGCCATCATGTCAAAAGTCAACTTACTTATGTTCGTGCTTCTGGTGCCGTCGGCGATTCCGGTCTTCCTCGTGGCTACTCAGAGTGGTACCTGTTGGCACTTCCAGTGTTTGCGTACTTGATGCATCTTCTTCCTTAATCTTTTCAAATTGTACTCTCGGACTGCCGATGATTGGACTGAAACTGGAAGCCGCCCTCTCCGAGATCGGCGCCTCGTTCTCATTATTGCTTACATTTTTGGCCTTCGCCGTTTCTTCATCAACTTCGGCTTCGGTTTCTGCTGTGATCGATCGAAATCCACGGTTCATCTCGTCGACTTTCTCGTTCTCCGCTTGGATATTGCCATGGTCCTCTTCGATGGACATTTCCGCCGTTGATCCTTCACTAAGGATAATCGAAGAAACGCAAAGTCTATTTTGTCAGCAAAAACGTTCTCACGTGCATAGAATTAAATTTCATTCGTTTGAAAGTTCTCTTATAGAGTTATGAGAAGCTAAACTTTTATTAGTTTCAAAATTTGTTAATATTAACTTAATCATACTTCTTATTGATGTATATGAAGAAATTGTTTGTTTACATTTGATTATATAAAAGAGATATAGAGTGAAAGCAGTGAATATGGAATAGATTGCTAATATGGAATAGTGGCTTATTTTCTAAATAAAGCGTTGCAATCTAGTGGTAATCCTATTGCATACCTTTTTTTACACCCCCTATTTTCACATTTTTTACTTTTTTGTTAATAACTAATAACTAATAACTAATAACTAATAAGTGACTTTAATTTTGGCGATTTTCATTTATTCGATATTGTAGCTAACATATTCCTCAAGAGTTCTGTGTAAATTTAAAGTCTTCTTATTATATCGAAGCAATGTTAATTTAAAAAACGCTATTCTATATTCCTTTTACCCTAATTGTTTGATTGGTATTATTCTTATTATAAGATTTCAAGTCGACAAGACAAAAGCTTCTGTTGAAGACAGATTTTGCCGAATGTCTACTTTTCGAGAACTTACGAAGAAAGATGTCGTCGCATAGATCTGGAATGCAGACTCTTCAAGGGCGTGTGCGGATGAGGATAGCTTTTTTTACGATATTCTAAAAAATGTCATTTTTATTATTTCCAATTTCCCAGAGAACGACGTCAAAACTAAATTTAAAAATATTGAAGAGCGATAGTACGACTTACGATTGAAATCGCGATCGCCACCATATCGTAGAGGTGGTCCACGATCGCGATCTCGATCGGATCCAGTCGATTCCGAAGGTGATCCAAGACGGGCTACGTCGAACTTTTCCCCGGTGTCCATCGCAAAGACCTTCTCCATCTCCTCGTCGAGTTCCGGTCCTGTTTCCGCAGCATTTCCATCAATCTAATATGGCAAATAAAGTTGTAAATTAATATTTGTCAAGGAAGAAATTTGCGAATTTGTTTTAGGGAAAAGATAAATATGTAAACGTAGTTTTCCATTAAAGGTTGTTAAAATCACAAATGACGCATCGTGTGTACAGAGTGTACACTTTTTGTAACTAAAAAAATTTTTATACTTTTCTTTATTTTTAACTAATTCTTTACATTTGTATTGCGGAAATATTTTGCGAATTATTAAAAAAAGATTTTAATCCTAGAACAATATACTAGCCCTTAATAAACACGATGGTTTTTGGCACCTTTGTGTTAAACGTTATCTGTAATATTATATGTTATGTTGTCTACAATGTTATAACATTTTCCTAATAAATTATAAGCTTTTTAACACAATAGACATAATAAAATGCATTGCTTAAATTAAAAATGTAAATGCAATATATCTTCAATTTATAGCCATTCATGCATATTAAAAAAATATCATTTTCAGGTTACTAAATAACTAAATTTTTTAGTTACCGATACTTAAACTATTTTTTTTTTTGTAGTTTGGAATGTCAACTGATATTGAAATATATTTTTCTTTTAAACATTTTTATTTCAGAGTTTTACATTTTTGTACAAAAAAGTGTATTTTTCTCATTTTGTTAATTATATTTAGTTATAACGATTTATATGCAATTTATGTAACAATTTATATAGTTATAACAATTTGTTATAAATATACAACTTTACAAATACTTTCTAAAGATGTCAAAATATACGCAAAAATCGCTTAATAATTTTTATATACTTAAAAGTGAGGAAAATTAATTCAGAACACACGAAAGACGAAAGATGTGTAGTAAGGATGCCGAAAACTAAGGTGTGTACTAAAGATTAAGAACTATCCCCATATCCTCTTCTCCTTACGTAATGACTTTCCACGCGAAGCGAGATCCACCTTACCTCTTCCCCTGCCGAGGGGCGTACAACTTTCTATGCGAAGCGAGTTCTGGGCAGGAAGGCGATAAGGTGGAACTTGGCTTCGCATGGAAAATCGTGCATCCCTCGGCAGGAGGTAGGTGGAATTTGCTTTGTCTAGAAAGTTATTATGCCCCACAAATAAAGGGTGTAAGATAATATTTAATACTATATATACTAGAAATAAGACAATATTTCTTAAATGTTTTTATTAATAACTTTTGAACGAACAATATATGAGCGACGGCTAAAGCCTGTCGGAGATTACTCAGGGTCATAACCTTGACAACATATGTCAAGGTTAAGGTCATCGGCGCTGGCTCTCGCCATCTGAATATTTACTATATCAATTTTCCTGTAAGTTTAAAAAAATTCTTTTTGATATAATTTGATTATATTTAAGGTCTTACTCCCATGAGACCACCCAACGTATCAACCGGTTGTGGAATTGTTGGAGATTGACCACTGGAATCTACGTAGCGTAATATGCGATAAAATATAATTTATGTTTATTCCATGATGAAGATGGCTAAAAACTAAAATTTAGAAATGTATATTATATGAATCGTGACATGTAAAATGTAATTGTTAGACGTGTAAGGTCTGTTAATTATTTAAGCGCAACACACGTCGATTCCTAATTGTCCATTTGGACTTTTTATTTAAGTATTTTGTGTAGTAAATATAAAAATAAGGCAAATAGTATTTACTATTTACATTAACATTTATTTGAAATAAGATTCTACTTATTTGACATTTCGATATTTCATGGTTGAACAAAATACTTCCATTTTCTATTTCCGATTTATTATTTCTTAACAATACAAAAAAGCAAACAGTAAAAGTAAAATAAAAAGCAGCACAAATAGATTTTATAGATATATACAGAGTATTCCAGACTTCTCGTGTGATATCCTTTACTGATTTCAATGTAACCAAATAAATCTCTTGTAGTCTCTTAATCGCTATAAATCAATTCAATTATATTACAGAAATAACTAATAGAATATTGACAAGGAGAGTTATATTTATGGAAATCGCTTCAATTTTCTCCGCGAGATTTCCGCTATGAAGTCTCCGAGAGAATTGTAGAAAAAGATTCTTTTTAGGACATTCTAGAGATACGCAAAAGCTAGATAAGTACATTAATCACCCTAGGCTACTCTACCCATGCAATTCAGGAAGAATCGATACAAACATTGATTTTCACAGAAAGCAGTCCACGTTCATAAGCCAACTACTTTATTAGAGTTATTCTGAGAAGAAAATGTGTATTATCGAGCTGTTTTAGAAGACTAAGATAATGCTATTACAACTGCTGACAGAATAACGTTTAAATTATTATGCAGTATACACTTTGATTCACCCTTTATGCCTTTGTGCATATAATAGCGAGCAAAAAATCTATTAACTTGTTCACATAACTGTTGTCCACATTGTTCAACAGCATAATAGATTTTATACATTTTTATGATACGTTATGGTATTATATTGGAAATATTTTGAAGTAATTATATTGTGATATAAAGTTAGAAGTATTAATATCTATAATGAGAAAAATTATATTTTCGAAGCTGATAATTGATATTTTCGAAACTGATAATTGATTTTCGGAGTCAATTTCACTTTGTAATAGATATAATTGAACAATAGTAATGCTGTAAGTATCGAAACTTATGACTGATTAAGAGAAAGAAAATAAGATTAAAAGAATTATAATTTCGAACGTGCCTATCTTTTTTTTTTTGCAAAAGTCGTGTATTTATACAGTATTTTTTTCTACTTTTAAGAAAAAGATTACATCATATGTAATCAATTACTATGCATCAGCATAATTTTATTATCAATTTTACTTAAAACTGGAAATCCGCCTTGAAACTCATTTCCATTGAGTTTCATATTAAGTATTTAATGTCTTGCTAGTTAAGTTGAAATCTGCTTAATTCGTGACTTGCGATTTTGATAATAAATAATTAGTGCAAGTAAAAATGAAAAAATAAAATAACGTTAGAGACTATAGCTTTAATGAATTATGGGTATTTCATGTTTTTAAAATAAATAAATAACGTTTAAATAAGGCAATAAATAAAGATATATATTATTTTATTGTATTTTGTTCATATAGATACTCTCTCTCTCTCTCTCTCTCTCTCTCTCTCTCTCTCTCTCTCTCTCTCTCTCTCTCTCTCTCGCGCGCGCGCGCGCGCGCGCGCACACACACACACGCACACACACACACAAAACGGTACAAAAATATTTTATATTGAAAGAAATTTGAATATTTCTTCTTTTTCTTTCAAAAAATATTTGAAAAACATCTTAGAATCTCCTCTAGAATTAAGATTTTAACGAACTCTATTAAAATTCATCAATTCTGAGTTTTACAGCTCTCAGTTTTCAACAAGGAAAATTTAAATCTCATAAATTTATAAAACTATGAAATCTCTATGGATCGCTGCATTCGTTAACCTTTCAGAGCCCACACAAATAGCATCACAGAAATTTCAAACTTTTTTACATTATACTACTACTGAAAAACGTTCACAAAAAGCACAAAGGGATATTTCGAGAACAGCTGGAGAAGAACACGGAGATTTCGCCTTCTTGGAAAAGTTTATTTAATTGTACACACACACGAATCGCGAGAGCAAAGAAAATTGAGTTGACCAGCCTTTCGAGGGATGGAACAGTGCGTTCACCTGGTGCGTCGTTCGCAGAGAGCGTCGTAACCAGCGGAGAACTTTGCCTCGCGCTCGCTGCAGGAACGACTTCCCGGAGGAACCGGCGGTGGCCTCGGGCATGGCATCTCGGGCCGAGTGACAACCCGGCCGGTCGGCGTTGAGAGCTGGAGGAATCCGAACTGAGAATGGAGGGTGGTCTCTTCCGGACCGTGAAGAGAGAAAGAGGAGAAAGCTGGTGGGGAACGTACAACAGTTCATGGAAGGGATGGATCGATATCATCCCCATATGCTCAATCGAGGAGTAATCCCTCCGTTCTTCTTTTGTCTCCCTCTCTCCTCTATTCCTTCTCCGTTCATTCGAATCCGTTCATCAGAATTTTCAATTCAAGACATATTTTCCATTTCCCTTCGCGTAATCTAATTAACGGTCGTATACTTAAGCATACCGTTACTGATGATTTGAATTAAATCTTGGATATACAAAAAGAGATTACCATCTCTCGATTTTACAACTTCCCCAATACTTTGTTAATAACGATATTAATTTCTACAGTTCATAATTTAATTGATAGTAGAAGAATTGACTAGAGAATTGCAGCTAACAAATTAATACCCCGTCTGACACGTTCTGCAATGGTATATCAAAAAGCTCTCTATTTCCATTTGATCTTCCTTAAAGAAGAAAGTTATTATACCTATCTATCTCTCAGCGCATCTGGAATTAAATGTGCTACAAAAAGACTGCGCAGATGATTGACAAAGGCTAGCAGGCGCAACAAGTGTCAATCGGTCGTGAAATCTACACAAGGGCTTGAGTGAAACAGAGCAAAAGAAAGAAAAAAAAATTCGAGTTAAGGAAAGGGATTTTCGCAGATAGGAAAGCGCAGTTGAATAATAGGTAATAAAAATTTTCATCCTATCAGATAAAGATTGTAAAAGAAAATAAATTATCAATATTTTGGTGACTAATAATCGTTGTGACCACTAATCATTGAAATGACTTTTGCGGAATAGTTCGTCAATGTTTCATCAGTATCAGTATTACCACTATCCATATTTCGGCTGAAAGATATTAGAGACAAATGAGAACGAGCGTTTTTATCAACGACTGCATCTTCTCATTTCTTCATTCGACATTCACTTTTCGCTTCCTGCTTCAACTGACCTTGAACTTGAACTGCAACCTCCCCAGTTTATTCCCAGTCACATATATCAGCAATGCCCTTTTCTCCCAAATGCCGACACGGAAAATCGATAAAGAGCGTAATATTTATTTAACGTACAAACCTAGAAGTTTCGTTTTCTATCGATAATTGTTTCTTATCGATCACTTTATCATTAACAAGATAAATACACAATTAAGGCTGAGTTGTTTTACCTTTCGGTAAACTTTAGCTCACTGTCTTATTCTCTTAGGCCCGATTGCACCAACATTACTTTGATTTTAAGCGAGGGTTAAAACTCTTTCTGTATCTGTCTCTTTTTGGCTTTAAAACGAAACAAATAGAGTTTTAAGTTTCGCTTAAAGTCAAAGTAACGTTGGTACAACCGGGTCTTACTCTTTTTACTCCTTTCTTTCTCCCAATAAATAAATTACCACATAATTTATCTGAAGATGGAACAACCGGCCCCCTAATCCTGAATGCAAAGAAAATAAGAATATACATTCGATACTGTCACGTATTTTTATCACAATATTGCATCTGATCTTCTAGTCCAATAAAATTTTCGGCGCGCAGTTAAAAATGACTAAAAATATGGTATGTATGTATATACATATATAGTATACATATATATATATATATATATATATAATTAAATTATTTAAACATCAAAGATCCAGCTTCGACTGTTATGGACTTTTAATTCCTGTTTACAAATAATTATTTTTGTAAAAATATGAACCAAAATTATTTTTTTCCAATAGACAAACATCTCAACCACATAACAATCAAATATGATACATAAAATAAGTTCACAACGTTTTTAAATTAATAAAAACCGAAGAAAAAGAGTACACTTTCAAAAATTTCTGTCATGAAACCACAACAAAAGTGTCGGAAGTTTTTATCCTATACTTTGTTGTAAAATCACAAACAAAATATTTGATACAATACAATATTAGAATACATATATCGTGACAACATTTTTGCTGTGAAATCGCAATAGACCCAAATATGTATATTTTATAATATGACAGATATAAACATAATTAATATAAATCAAAGCTAATGAGATAATCAGGCGCAAGATCTTGAAATAATGAAATTTACAAATATTCGTCAATAAATGATTCTTCTTTATTTTGAAAGTTTTAACTCACTTTGGAGTCCTCTTCAGCAATACAGATATATAAATGCTCACATATCCAAAAAGATTGTACGTCACTCACAAATTGCCAGAAATAAAGTATTATAAATTCTGGCGATACAAAAAGATTGATTATTATAGAAGAAAGTAAAACATTAAAGAGTGAAGTGACTCACCTTTATAGATAGAGAGCGTATCAAAAAGCTCATAATTATTCACAGAATTGCAATTTGTATAAAATAAGACAGATATTAAAAGAAAGAAGAAACAGCTTCTATTAACGCTCCTGTTACAAAATTTACATTTTAAGAATGCATGTGTGTTTTATTATATTACATATTTTTATAACAGTGACTTATGCTGATTCTACAATGAGTCGATAGTGGGATTAGTCCTCAGACTTATCGGTGAAGTTGGCCAATAGCCAATTTGTAAGGCTAATGCTCGTGTCACACTACGCATTGGAGACTGAGGATTGCGAATTGAGGATTAGAATTCAGCCAATTAAAATGAAATGGATTGAAATTAAAACTATCCGATTGGTCGAATTCTAATCCTTAATTTGCAATCCTCAATCTCCAATGCGTAGTGTGACACGAGCATAAAACTACCGATTTTCTTAAGATTTCCCAAATTCGACTTTGTTCCTTCTCATTAATCGAGTTAAACGACTCGATGTACAATTAACAATTTGTAGATGCGAAAAATCATAGTCACCTATTTAGGTTAAAACTGGTTAAGACTTAAGATTTCTGACTACCGACTCATTGTAGAATCAGCTTAACGATGATTAACAGTAGGTAAAAAAATATATATATACCTATATGTTAGGCGGCACAACAATGTACAGACACAACAATGTTAATCCAAAAGAATTAATCTGCACGTACCGCCTAATCTATATATTTTTTCGACCTACTGTCAATTACCGTTAATCACTGTTATAAAAATGTGTAATAATTTTGTAATATAATAAAATACACATATACCTTCTTAAAATAAAGAATTCGTAATAGAAACATTAATATTGTTCTTTTTCTTCCTCCAATATCTGCCTTATATGCAAAACGATGCCACATGCCGACCGATGATTGTTGTTTATTATTAGGCGAAGTCGTGCACATTGCCTTGCGAATGCCTCTGACGTGTGCGTTGGAGTGAATAGTAACTATGATAGAAGCATATTGGAACATGTAACGCGAATAAATCTTTAACTCGAGTTTTTACAACATAAATACCTTGAAATACCTTAATATTGACATAAATACTTCGAAAAAATTCTTCATAATTCCACACGATATTTACCAAATTAATGAAATAATGAAAAACATTTTAAAATATTATCATACGTTTCCCGCGGAAATCGATCACATTTCATTCACGTTCGTCTAACAATTCGACAACGTTCCGTGTAAGTCCGCTGTGCAGCTTAATGATGCTCCGTTTACGTTCGTTGTACAGCTTAGATACACTCCATTTACGTTCGACAAATTTTCTGCTCGTGCTTACCGAAGAACTCATCTAGGCTCTATTTATATTTCTTTAAGTTGATGCTTCCTTCATGTTACGTGTTTCAATTTACACCTCTTATAGATTTCGTTGATCGTTTCTGTTACTCTTTCCTTATACTTTCCTTACAATCAACGTTTTATTAACTGCTTTAGGTTTTATTTTCACCAGGAGTTAAGTGCAAGTCCGACCTTGAACTTAATTAGGAAATGAAGGGCGATTGAACTTGAGGGAATATGCGAGAAATGGAGATGGAGGAGATGTATGAACCTTAAATGATTTGTGAATTTCTTTCCTGAAAGATTTTTTATGTATATGGTGTGTGTGTGTGTGTGTGTGTGTGTGTGTGTGTGTGTGTACAATATACAAAAAATTTTTACTCTTTATGTTTTCTCTAGGGAGAAAGTTACATAATCGATATATATATATATATATATATATACACATATGTGTGTACATATACATATATCCAGATTCCAAATACTAGGACTTTAAATCAATGAACCACTTTGTAATAACAAGAGCGGCAACTGCATACATAATCCGTATCCATATATATGAATCTTTTTTTTTTATCCTATCAATCACAATACCGCAAGTGGCAGTTTCAAGATTGTTAGCTAAAAACAAATTCTGATGTAAACGTGCCATAAGATTCTTTGACGAGTAACACTTACCTACATAGTTTAGTTCCCTTTACAAAAAAAAATTTATAATTAAGACTTGATACAATTGTTGCGTAATCAACTGAATGATCTGCCGCACCGGTCGAAAAGAAATAGATGGGATCGCATCTTATGGCTAGCATATATTATTACGGAAAGTCATAGTCCCCTACCTTTGGGATTGTTGCAAACATGAGAGGAATTTCTTTTACGGATATTTTATGCGCTCCAACGTAAACGGGCTACTTGTACACTGACAATGCTAGCAACGATCGAGCTATATGATTGCGAGGATACGATTGACACCGCTCTTGATAATCGAATTTGCGGCTTCCGACCTTGCGTAAGCGCTTGAATGGCACGTTGGCAAATGTTAATGTTTTAATCATCTATATGTGCAACATGAATTAAGAGACTCTGTTACTGTGCAAAAAGTACCAAGTGAAGCAAATTTCTGGAGTTCTTCCGTTAACCCATTTTTAAATAGCAGTTAATATCTAAAAAAAGAAAAGATACACTGGAAAAAAATTTATTAAATTTTAGTAAATATTTGTTTCAATAGTACTAACGAAATATTTACTAAATATAAACACATATTTATTTAATTTAAACATAATTTTTTTATTTTGAGTAAATACTTATTTACTGTAAGTAAATATTTCGCTAGTACTATTGAAACAAATATTTATTAAAATTCAGTAATTTTTTTTTCCAGTGTAGAGAACAGAGCACACATCGAATGAAATTTCAGCGTATCGTCCAATTTGCGTTTCTATTAGGCGACTTCCTGCTCCGTAGGAGCAAAAAGGAGGCGACATTTTGCTGTTCGATCGCTCAATCCAGGTCAGTGGAACGAAACTAATCGCGGCCTTTCACGAATCGAAAAAGCAGTATCGTTCAAGAACTTGCCGAGATGTCATTAGAGACAAATTTTGATAACGTTTTACAAAAAAGGAACCATAGATCTGCGATTGATAAAAAGTATTGGCAAGCAACGCGTTATGGCACATTTAATTATTCTGATCACTAATTGACCGATTCAACACGAGATTTATATAATGGTTATGATGGTTATGGTTAATCGCAACATAGTTAAACATAACATTTTCTTATTTTGAAACTCACTCTTATACGCACGTTTTCTATCCACATACATTGTATAAAGTAACGATAAAAGAAATTATTATTTTCGTTACTGTTACTCCAAAAAAAGTAACTGTGTTATCATTAACATTATAAATAAGAAATATAACGTTTTCATTAGCGTTACAATATTACTTTTTTCAGTAAGAAATTGGAAACGACATTATATTTCCTTATATTTCCTTTATACATAAGTGAATTTTAAAAGAAGAAAATATTATGTTTGACTATGTTGCGATTAATTACAACCCCATCCCCTAACCACTATATATCTCGTGTTGAATTGTGACAATTAATGTCTAGAATAATAGAATGCCATTCTATAAAAAAAGAACTATCAAAATTCACTGAAAACAGGACGAAAATTGTAACAACTCTTTACTTTTTGAATAATGGTAACAATAAGTTACTTTTCAAATCAGTAATGATAACGAGTTATTTTTATGGTAAAGTAAGTTTACCAACTCTAGATAAAGATCAAGAATTCGCGACTAATTAGATCCTGATATACGACTATTAACGATGATCGCATTCGGAGGAATAAGTACATCTGGAATCCATTCGAGCTTACGCAACCATATACCTACATCGCGGTTATGGTGGTCGCGCGTCATGTTGACGACATCCGATCGGTCTTGGTCGCTAATACGGAATTTACAGCTCTCCAGCATTATAAAGAACAGTAATCAAGTGTATATATGTATATATATGTATATAGCGGTTTAGCGTGTGACAACGTGGAAGTCCCGCCGCGCCGGCAACTTTCCTTCCGATGTTCCGATCAAAGTCACGTGCCGCGGCGCCGTTTCGCGTTTCCAATTTGTGTCGTGCGATCCGCGTGCGCCACACACGGTGTCAAATGGTTATTGACCCGTGACCGTCAACAATCAGGCCAATCAGTCCTGTTCGAGGTCATTTTTATCTCGCCTTTACGAAACTATGTCGGAGTCGGAAGATAACTGCGATGAAATAATGTGCAATAATTCGCACACTATTTTGCAGAGCGGGTCTCTCTCTCTCTCTCTCTCTCTCTCTCTCTCTCTCTGTTCCTTTGTACATACAATGTACAACATTTCGCATGCAAGTGCAATATGGATTATTGTAACTTATTTGAAAATTACATCTGCTTACATCCAATTTGAACAATAACACGTGTAGAAAACGCAATTAAATTTGTTTAGATAGTCTTGTCACCATTATACGTTTTATGCTAGAATATGATAAAACCCATACCCAGCACAGACCTCCGTGGTGGAATCAGACAAATGATCCATACCGGCGGATGCATAGTAAGTTAAAAGTAGTAAGAGGATCATCCGTCAAGCAATCAAGTTTTGAGCTCATTTGCAGAAATTCACATATCTTGTTCACACTGCAAATGAGCTCAATTTCTGATTGGTCGAGATCTCAGATCACGAGACGAGAACTCCGCCATTATGCGCAATAAATCACCTTGGACATTCTAAAGACGACCAGAACAAGTATTTACATTCTAGGGACATTCTCAGGACATCCCTCGAATAAAGTGTGCTGTATGAGAAGTGAATGCATCACTTCAAAATGCCGATAAAATGATCCTTATTAAATTAGTCTCTTCCAGAGCTAAATAAATTCCAACATATTTCAAAATTAGGTGCTCTAGAAAACTACGAAGAAACACCGAAATATATTATAGTACTTATCAAATATTATTAAATTATGAAAATCAATTATCTCCCACTAAGTATAAGCACATTCAGGCCTATGACGGTCAAAGCTAGTTATTCAAACTGCACGCCGAAATTTTTCCAGACTTTATCTAACGCAATTAAACTACTGCAATAATATCACAAGTTAAATTAAATTGACAATGTGCAATAAATTTATTTAAGGTTTTCAGTACATTGTCAATTTAATTTAACTTGGGATATTATTGCAGTAGTTTAATTGCGTTAGATAAAGTCTGGAAAAATTTCGGCGTGCAGTTTGAATAACTACAAAAATATGATATATATGCATGTACATATATAGGATATAGATAATTCACTGGGAATTATTTAGGCAAAAAAGATCTAGCTTTGACCGTCATAGGCCTGAATGTGCTTTTACTTAGTGTTTAATTTTTGTCGGTCCGAATAAAATCTTAGTATATCAATTATCTCCCCTAGTCTGATCAATAAAAGATAACTTATATTAAAACATTAGACTCCGCCTTATTTTTAGTGACAAAATACTCCTTTGCTAATGTAATATTAAAATATTAAATCACCGAATTAGGTATTCGTTCGGTTTAGTAGAAATTTGAATGAAAATATCTACAGCGCGACCAGCTAACAAGAGTAAAGTTGCATTAAAAAATTAAGTGCATCTACGTCTTTACACTTGAAATATTCTATTTTTAATATACTATATTAAGAAATATAGCATACTATACTAAATCGCAGAATTAGATGATCGTTCGATTTAGCAAGAACTTCAAGAACTTGATCTTGAACGTCGACCCTCCAGTTTAAGTTCCTGTTAAACCGAGCGAGCAATTAATTCGATGCTTTAAAATCAAAATAGTACATTAAAAATAGAATACTTCAAGACTAAACGCGTAGTGCATATAATTTTTAACGCGATTTTATTCTTATAAGCTACAGTCGCGCGGTGACTTTTTAGTTCAGGTTCCTGCTAAACCGAACGAGCAAATTTTGCGATTTGATATCTTAATACAGTATACTGAAAATATAGTATTTCAAGTCTTAATTTTTTAACACGACTTTACTCTTTTATAGTGATCGCGCTGTCGATGTTTTTATTTGAATTTCTCCTAAATCGAATGAATACCTAATAATTCGACAAATTTAATATTTTGATATTACATACATATTAACAGAGGAGTATTTTGTCACCAACGCGGAGTTTAATATTTTAATCTAAGTTATCTCTTATAGATCAAATTGGGGGAGATGATTGGTAATTTAATAATATTTGATAAATACTGTAATATTATATAATTAGGTGTATCTTTGCAGTTTTTATTGGAGCACCTAATTCTGATGAACTTGTTTTTTCAATTTATGTATTAGATATTCGTTTTTTATATGAAGAGGTCAACTTAAATCAGATTCTATGAATCCGCAATGCCAATTCGCAAATTCAATTTCGACCGAAATCGAAACCAAAATTTTTTTATAAAACTTACAAATACCATGATTTTCAGAAAATCGTTCGAAAACATCAAAATATGTAATATACTCGTATGTATACTCTTTTAAAAATAAGATTTTATTATTCCTTAAATTATAAGGAATTTCCTATGAATTATCAGGAAGTTCAGATACTAGGTATGTAGCATAGTAACTTGGTGAGTAAAAAATGAAGAAGGAAGAATATAGAGCTGGCGGTGGTTTGCAGCAATCGGCAACAATGATAACATAGTTTTTCGAATGCTTGTCGGCGCGTTACAGTTTATACAGTTTCAGTTTACTTACCGAAATTTTTTCTTAATTTCGAGTATTTCGACCGAAACCGAAGTCAAATCGAAATTCTGATTTTTCACCGAAACTGACCGAAACCGAAATTTCGGTCAGACCCTAACAAGGGAAGTTACCCAGAAGTCCAATTAGTTTTGGAAAAGTAACGGTTAGAAGTTATAGTATTCTACCTCCTATTAACTAAAATGTGTGCCATTCGCTCGTTTCGAAAATTTAATATTCGTTAGAAAAATGCGTTCAAAGTCCGCTATAAGTGGCTCCGAAAATGGATTTAAACAACATTTTTTCGTAATCTTCTTTTACTTTATGGGTTTTTAGTAGGAGGTAAGATACTATATATAACTTTGAACTATTTCAAAACTAATTGGACATCTGGGTAACTTCCCTTGTAAGTGATGTATTCATCGTAGTAGTCGGGAGTATATTAATCCCGATATGGGACATACCTATACAAACCGAGACGGTTTTCCTTCGATTTATTTCCGTAATATTTTTCACGTTTATGCTATATATTAATTGTTCGTCAATTACTCACCGATATTCGTTTACCAAAACTAAGAAAAGAAAGCTTTTTTCTGAATCCATCGGTGTTCTCCATTCTTCACTGGGCGCGGCTGATGGTACAGCTGAAGGCTATATCTTTTTCCTAGGTGCCCGGCCGATCCTGAGTCGCGACGGCGACGTCCACATGTGAAGTAATCGTTGTGATGGCAGCTCCGTTCTGTTGATTGCTGAAATATCACATCGTCACGATTATGATTAGTACAACAAAATAGAATTTAGCACTGGTAAATTGATTTGGAAGATTACAAAATATAGATTGTTATAGATTTCATTTAATAAAGAAAGACGTTTATGCAGCTGCTTGAGAAAGTAAAAAAATAAAATCATTTAAGAATTATGAGAATTACTAACGATAAGTTATTTAAATATGATTATGTGTATGTAACGTGGACGGACGGATTCAACGGGAGACCTTTCTTTCGGTAAAGAAACGAAAGATTTTCAAACATAAACTGAAGAAAAACGAGAGGCAATCTCTCGCAAGCACTCGCGTTCGCGGACTAACGATTACGGAGTGTTCTTGAGCGGCACAGTCGCGGTTGGCGTCAAGAATGAAATATACTCCATCGCGAGTGACCGATGACTATCGGTAGTTCCAATCCCAATCTTTATATCCATGAATACCTTAGATATTGCGACAATGTTATCTAAGTATTAATATACCTTTGCATAATTGAAATATCCGTGTTTTAGTTTGAATTGTTTGGAATTATACATACTTATTAAGAATATATGTTTATACGCGAATCGACGTTTCCTCTTAAAAACCACATTTCAAAACTGTCGTATCTTCGATAAACAATTCTATCCATATCTGTAAACTTATCTAGTTATTTACACATTATAGTTAATTACTTATTAACATATATCACAATGCGTTGGAAATTTACACCTCGAAATGCAGTCAATGGATCTTCCTACTTGTCTTACGCGTTGCAATGTGATGATGTAACCGATACGCTCGACACTTTTCCCTCCGTTTCTTGACACGCACGTATCGACAATCAACATAATTCAGTCTGTCGCGTCAGTTGACACGTAATTTTCATCTTTGTTTTACCGCAATTATGTAACGATGATTACATCAGCATTCAGTTAAATAATTAAAAATTGTTCTTTTCGCGCATCCCTGGTGGAAATAAATTGCTGAAATCGTTGAAATAAACTGTGAACTCGAAGAAATGAGAAATGGAGATGACTAAAATATTGCTGAATCTAAAAAAAAAAAACCTCTTTAAAAAAGAAAAAATATATGCCGTTTTCTTCACTATAATATAGTTGACCATTTTAGTCACTTTCAATCTATCAGTTATCTTATGAATCTTGCGTTATAAAATACTCGAGTAATTGCATTTATTTCGTATCTGTTTTTATTAAAAGGAATGTAATATTCGATACCTTTTTTATACTTGGCGTATATTTTTTTCTTTTTTAAAGAGATTCTTTTCAGGGATTTCACTGCTTTTTGTAAATTTTTGAGAACATAATAACATTGAATTTAAATCTCATAAAAATAAAAAGATACTAATAATTTGTATTTGATAATATATAATATTTTAGGTTAATAATATATACAAATAAAAAATAAAATTAATTGCCTCCCTCGTTTCCATCCTTTCTTTCTTTTTTTCATCTCTTGTACTCTTTCGCCTTCTCCTGCCCTTTCTTGTCTACACTTTCTCTCGCCTTTTCTCATTTTCCCCTTGCCCTTACTTTCTCTCTTTTACTTACTCTCATGCTCCCACAAATTCCCCTTCCTCCCTTCTCTCACACACACACGCACACACACACGACATTGATAATTATTATATATGTATGTGCATTGATATTCAGCACTTATATTGCTAGTTTTAATGCAATATTAATCAGAATAAAAACATTGTGAAAGGCAGCTTAGTGAACACAAAACGTTTTACATATACAGGCCTGTTCTTTTTAACTGAACTTTTGCATCAGTTCATCTTTCTTCCTTTTCTTTCCAGGAAGAAAGAAAAGGAAAAAAAAATTAACTGGTATAAAAACTCAGCCAAAAAATAAGAACAGGCCTTATGTGTCACACACAATTTTCAATTTTTCGGAATTCGATCTCCAGATCTTAGTGTCGGCTGCACCAATTTTATTCGGACTGACCGCAATCGAAAGACACCAATGATATTATATAATAAAAGTGTTTTTAGAGTTTTGATTGCGATTTCTGAGTAATTTTATTCTAAAGTTTGTCGATGTCTCTCAAAACTCCACATAAAGTTAGTGGTAACGTCGCGAATTTTTAACATGAACGGCACGAATATATACGTAATGACGGTCACACGTCAAGCGGTCAAGCGGTTCGTTTTGTTTTTTATGTACTTGGCATCGCGTCGCTTGATCCTACCAAAATGCGTACCGAATTGAATTTTCGTTTTTGAAACATTATTACTGACAGCCCTATTAAAAAAAATCATGTCACAAAGTAATATAACGAATCACGTAATTAAAACATATAAATCACATAACGGATTATTCCAAATCAGTGACTTTTTTAAATTATATAATTTGAAAAGTCGCACAATGATATGTTTTTTTTTCTTCTATTCCAATCATTTAATTATTTAAAATTCGATAACTGTAAAATCATATGAGATCGATGAAAAATTATTTCTAAAACCATGTGATTTTTCAAATTGCGTGTTTTAAAAAATCACGTACTGATTTGTAACAATCAGTTATATGATTTACTTGTTTTAATTACATTCTAGCTTGGAGGTTTTGAATGGTGCTTTTAAATGACATAATTGAACTAAATTTGACAACGAAATGTGTGCATGTATAACATGTAAAGTCATACTTAAGGATATACATAACACTCTATGGTTAACAAACTTATACTAAAAGTAATTATGTCACATAAATATTTACCAAGTTATTTCAATAAAACAAAATAGTATTCTATAACCCTATTTTTCCTCTACACATATTTATTGTATGCAATGTTATATATTATCATCCATTGTAACTTAAAGATTAGAAATCATTTTTTTTTTAATAAAATATTAAAATATTTAAATTTATTTCTTAATTCGTCAGTATTTACTAGTTATGCGTTAATTTTTTTCAAACACGAGAAAAGATTGGGTTATAGAGAGTATACACATTGCGATACACTGGCAATACCTTTCGTTTTATTTTTGCGTCTTCACATGGAATTCTTAAATATTCCTTATTCTTCTCGTATCTTATAACATGATCCTAGGAACTTGACGATCGGTTTTATTGTTGAACAACAGACTGCACAGACATGCGGTATGTGCGAATATATATAGATATATGGATATCTAAAGATTGTTTCACAATAACGATACTATTCTCTATTTCATATTAACTAAAAATAATCGTATTATATATAAATTTACGCAATATTTTTGTATGTCTTATAATTTTTGTTACTTTATATATTTCTTTCAAGTTATACTTAACTGTATTCACTACAGTTATTATTATTTCTTAAACATCATGGCACGAACGCATTATTTATTTGACCTGGATATCTTGATCTATCTAAACGTTCACCTTTGTATCAAACATCTTTAAAAAATATACTGTTTTTACATTGACGATATATCCAGTTTCTTATACGGCTCGGCGTGAGGACACCTTAACCCAGCGTATAGCATTATAATGAGAAGGATCTGGCAGATCCGGCCGGTTCTCTATTTGTCGCCGTTTATTTGGCGAAAAGAGCCTTTTGTAAATGCAACATCTGTCACGATGACATACGTCGAGTCTTTTTGTTTTTCGACACTTTAAATACTTTTATTCTATCAAGTTTTATCTATGAATAAAATTTTCTCGTGGAAGCGCGCAACGCGAATCGTGCGAATGACAGATTATCTTTAATAAAATATCGATTTTCTTTATTGATAATTGTTACACACAAAGTAAATTAACAATTTTCTTGTACCTTGTACTTTGTACCATCCACGTGATTTAAAAGCGACGGATATTCTGAACTTGCGACGTCCAAAACACAAATGCGCGACATTGCTGATGGACGCGTCTCATTAAATTTTCAACAACGTTGAAACATTTATCGAGCGAATGCAAGAATAATATGTTCGAAGTAATCGATCGAATTTTCCATTAGATAAGTATGAGAAATGTTTTACCTAGTCTAAACTCAAACGAAAAACGAAAGCATAAAGCAACAATTTTTGCTACAAGTTTGTCATGAATTAATTTTTATTATCCAATGAATATACATAGATATAGATACTATTTACATCGACCAATTTACATAATTTAAAGATGATAATGCAAGAAAGACTTTTATAAGTTAGAAGTTAATTTTTTCTTAATCGAACAATTGATTTGTTACGTGGCATTATATTTTCATCGAACAATTTAGTACAATCAAGAGTGCGGACATTTGACCTAGTGAAAAAAAGATAAATAATTAAATGCACGTAACGTATATAACGTTTTACGCAACATTCAACATTTACGACCGAGTTGGGATTATTAAATTATTCGAATATTTTATGAACTAAAATATACATACATGGATCATTGTAGATACGAATTTTGAGAGATTCAGTGTTGAGAGCCATTGTTAGTGTTACATATACAGGGCGAGGCAAAAGTACCAAAACTCTTGAATATCATCGAAAATATAAGTTTTACGGAAAAGTGTTTCAGATAAAAGTTGTAATGTTTAAAAAGATTTTATTATTAATCTTATTATCAATTTAACGTTGGGGATGGCGCCGTTAAGATTGAATCAAGGTCAAATGGATTTTTTAAAATAAAAACTCTCATTTTTCATCACATATTCTTATAGGTTTTTTTCGAAAACTTTTCAAAACATTATAACGAAATATTTTTTTCATCAACTACTTTTTGAGTTATAAAGATTAAGAAGAAAAATCACAGTACCGCCAGCACTGGCATTATCTATGGTGTCCAACTGCTGGTTAAAACTTTTCAAATGTTGTTCAGGGTTATGACCTTGATATCATTTGTTAAAATCATGGCCTTTTGGAGTTGTTACTATAATTTTCATTTTTAGTGTACAAATGAAACAAAAAGGAACAACCTTCAAGAGCCTTGACTTTCACATATGGTGTGAAGATTATGACTCTGAATATTTGAAAAGTTTCAACTATATCAGTTATACACCATAGATAATGCTATTGTTGGTGATACTGTAATTTTCAAGTTTTATAACTCAAAAAGCATAATAGTCAATGGAAAAATATTGTATTAGTGTTTTAAAAAGCTCTCGAGATAAACTGCAAAAATATGCAATGAAAAATGGGGATTTCCATTTAATCCTCAACTACATGTCTTGTTTTAGACTCTTAATTTACATGTCTGGAGTCCAAATCACCCACGGCGTTTTTGACTGGCGCTATAATTATCACAAATCTCAATGGGAATTTTTTTTTTATGAAATGTCAGAATGTATCGAAAGATTAAAATATAAAAAGGTTTTGTTAATAATTGAAAAAATTATGCCAAAAAATACTAAAGAACAATTTGTAATAAAGGAGTACAATATAATCAGTTTAAAAAAAAATATCTTTATGATAAAAAAAAGATACAGATAAAAATAAGCAGTGTTTTGAAAAGGGAAAAACGTGAATTTTAAGACAAAAATACGTCATATTAATTTATTCCAAAAAAGTATAATTATTTGAGCGACTGAAGTAGGGGCATTTTTATACATGCTCGAAAAAATGATGCTGGAGGTACGTCGGTTATTTTCTTCTTTAAAGAAAAAAAAATGTGATGAAAATATTTTATACTAAATATATAATGATTTCGGTATTATTTACTCACAATTTTATAACTCCAAGAAAACAGAGCGATCGTTTCACCAAGACGCTTCTCTCGCAAAAATGCTTTTTTGACAATGAACATATGTTTTAATTGTGAAAAGACAACATATATATACATGAATACAAGAATACAGCACTAATACAGAGGCACTTACTGGCAACGAATTTTCATTTTCGGCAAAAATCTCAATGTACATTTAACGGGTCACTCAAACCACTCAAGTCACCCAAGCCAACCTTTTATTGTATCACAATTAGCGCCAAGACAACAACGAAACAATTGCATCACGGCGATCGGTAGAGAAAGGATCCAAGTTTTTTTTACCCCCTCACTTCAACTTTGCAATATTAACAGTACAAAAATAGCGGCCGACCACAATTTCCGAGTCCAAATGACCCACTCATGTAGTTGAGAGTTAAAAAAATCGATTTCACCTCGACTTCACCTTGGCGACGTTATCCAAGGTCGAACTGATAAGATCAATTAAAGGATCTTTTTAAATCTTACAACTTTTTTGTTTGAAACACTTTTCTGTAAAACTTATATTTTTTGAGATATTCAGGGGTTCCGGTACTTTTGTCTTATCCTGTATACAAGTGTTGCACATTTAATAACATGCCAACATTTGTGATACACTTCAATTAGACATCATTTGTAAATATATTAAAAGACAGTATTGATTTTCTGTCCACAATAATAATGTCTACTATTTATGTTCCTCGAAGAATTATCTTTTGTTTGCTGTAACTTCATTAACTAATATATTTTTTGTAATACATATTCTATCAAATTAGAAAGTAAAACCCAAGTGGTAGTATCTTTATTATTTACTTAACCCTAATGATATATATCATTTGTATAAAAGATTTGATACCAACAATTAGCGCCAAGTTAAATTCTACCAAATTAAAAAGTAAAACCTAAGTGCTATCTTTTTTATTTATTTTTTCTTAACTCTAAAGATATGTAGCATTTGCATAAAAGATTTTATATTAATAATTGGGACCAAGTTAAATCCCACGCTTTTTCTTCCAATCAACGTAGTTGTTAAATTCTCTTTCAAAATATTATTATATCACAAAATTGTGTTACGTTACTCAATTCAAATTCAAATGTTACCACAAAAAATTAAAGTAACATAAAATTTAAAAAAATTTAATTTAATTAGAAAAATTGTTTATGTAAATCACTTGGCACTGCTAGATCGAATAAAAAAAAAAAACAATTAAAAAATAATGAATTTAATTTGAATGTTAAATTGAAAAAAATAAATTTTTTTTTTCGTTTTCATAACATATTATATTATATTTCAAGATTTAGCAGCGCAAAATATTTTACATAAAAAAATATTTCTATTTAAATTAAATTTTTTAAATTACATACTGTTACTTCTTTAATTCTTTGTGATAACACTTGGATAAAGTAAAATCACATAATTTTGTGATATAATGTTTTGAAAGAGAATTAAACAACTACATTGATTGAAAGAAAAAGTGTGGGATTTAACTTGGCGCCAGCTGTTGATATCAAATCTTATATACAAATAATACATATCATTAAAGTTAAGTAAATAACAAAAATAGTAATTATGGATGTTATTAAATCCGGTTAAGGGTGTCTTATATACCGGATGTAAACATAGTAATTGAGTTGATAGTCGGTAGTCGGCGAGTCGGAAGCGATCTAAAGGACAGTCGGTAAGACGGGATTGGTCGAAGACGGGATGAGTCGGTAAGAGTTTAAGGGGATCTTAAAGTAAAACCCAAACTCCGACGAGGTCATCAGAGGTCGCTGTTTTGCAGCACATCGACATATCTTTATACAGGGTGAAGCATTTTAATCGCCCCAGGCGAATATCTCAGAAACTGAAAGAGATACAAGAAAAAGTTTTATATGAAAGTTGTAGGTTTTCTTAGGAGAAAGAAGGTGGAAATGACGGATATCGGATAGGGGGCACTACCAAGGTCAGATCAAAGTCAACATGAATTTTTTTAAATGGAACCCCCATTTTTCATTGCATATTCTTGTAGCTTACCTCAAGAGCTTTCCAAAATACTATAATAAAATATTTTTTCGTTAAATACACTTCGAATTATAAGGCTTGAAAGTACAGTATCGCCGGCATTAGTATTACGCAAGGTATCCGACCGACGACTAAAACTTCTTGAATGTTGTTCAGGATCATGTCCTGGATAACATTTGTTAAGATCAAGGTATTGGAGATTGTTTCTCTTATTTTCATTTTTGCACTGAAAATTCATTTTTATGTAAGCATGCAAGAACATGCAATGAAAAACGAGGGATTCCATGTAAAAAATTCATGTTGACCTTGATCTGACCTTGGTAGTGTCCTCTATAAAAAATCCGTTATTTCCACCTTCTTTCCCCCAAGAAACAACATACTACAAACTTTTATATAAAACTTTTTCTTGTATCTCTCTTAGTTTCTGAGATATTCGCCTGGGGCGATTAAAATGCCCCATCCTGTATACTACCACAACAATATCTCACGCAAACTATGATACACGCAGTCGCACGTTCGTGTCAATGTCCGCATAATAAATTCATCGCGATAAAGTGTCTAAGCCTAATTCCAAGAACTCGACGTTGTTTGTCCATGTGAACTACATGTCTGTGTGTGGACCACAATTTTATAAGTACAGATTGCAAAGTTTTTATATCAAACAAATATTGTTACGATATTGACAGCTTTAACACTATATTGGACTAAGAAATGGTAAAGGTCTCAAATTCGAAATTTTTTGTCGTGCTCAGCATAGACTCCATCCCACAGCACGTATTAATGCGTTTACTTTAATCCTGGAAAAGGATTTTCAAATCAGTAAAAAAGCCTAGGAAAAAAGTAATCGTTACACAAAAAAATTTATCATTTGGTCGGTAATACAGACGACTTTAGGATCCCCTTAATAACATCTCGCCAACAGCCAACTTCTAATAGCAAATTCGGTCACTTACATTATGCTAGATATGCATACTAAAAGCTGCTATACATAAAATTAGCAAAGTTAAATGTAAAAGTATATAAATATTTTAAACGAGATTAACTATCTACTAATGATATTTGTCATATTATTTAACAAAATATGTATATATCTCAGAGAGCACAAAGTCAGTTAAAAGACTAAATTGTTATGAAGATATCTTTTAGTGCAAGAATATAATCGATGATAGGATGATTAAAAGATGACAGATGTCGCATTGCTAGTCATCTTTATATATATAGATAGTCTTTTATCCTATTCTGTGTAATTTTTTTAAATTTAATTCGAAAATTTTAACTCGCTGCGTCTCTGGTGACGGTGCCGCATACAGCTTAACGACATTTCGTTTACATACGAGCATTCTGCCATGCCCGTATCAGACAACGAATTGACGATAATGATTAACGGTTGCCCGGTTCTACTTCAACCAATCACGAAGTAGCGAATCCATCGTAATTGGCTGAAATAGAACCAGGCAACCGTCAATCGTAATCGTCAACCCGTAGTCTGATACTCTCCTTACGCATGCCAAACATTTCTTTTACGCTCAGTTAACTTTTTTTAAATATTTAATTGCAGCTTTATATTGATTCTTGCTTTACGTTCTATTAAAAAAAATTTAGCCTTAGAAGTGTACACGAAGCGTATTAGAATAATGTTCTGTATACTCTTTGCGAAGCGTTTAGGAAACGTAGCAGTGTCAATGTGTAGTATTTAAGAAGTGTATCGACACGATATACATGCACTCTTTGCGGAGCGTTGTGGAACGTTTGGGAAACATTAATGAAAAAAAAAATATTTAAGAACGCGCAGAGAACGTAATATATGTGTTTTATGCACGTTTGGAGAGAGTTCGGGAAGTGTATATGAATATTTAAAATTACAAAGAGTCAATGGAAAGTCAATGAAGTGTTTAAGAAGCGTTAAAATTCATCATTCACACTTTGACGCTTCGACAAGCTTTAACGTTCGTCTATAATGGGCAGTAGCAATAGTGGTGATTGGCTGTAAGACATGTCGGGAGTAAGCTGGTTTTCGGCGTCGTCTACAATACACGGAGTAAGAAGTAAGAGTAAGAAATTGACCAATCACAGTCGATTATTCTTCTCACATTCGACTGTGATTGGTCAATTTCTTACTCTTACTTCTTACTCCGTGTATTGTAGACGGGCCTGAATGTGAGAAGAATAATCGACTGTGATTGGTCAATTTCTTACTCTTACTTCTTACTCCGTGTATTGTAGACGGGCCTGAATGTGAGAAGAATAATCGACTGTGATTGGTCAATTTCTTACTCTTACTTCTTACTCCGTGTATTGTAGACGACGCCTCAAGCGGCGGAGCAGCAACCAATCAGTAAGGCGATATTTACAGTAGCATAAAAGATATCGCCTTCCTGGTTGGTTGCTGCTATGCTGCTTGACGCTCGCTGCGTCTAATCGGAACTAGGGTATGAATCATGTCGTTGATCGTGCATGTGAACCGTAAACAATAATGTAGAGAGGTGGTTACTTCTCAGTTTGTGAAAATTTCTGAGGAACAAAATCAATTACTGTGGATGTACATTATATACATACAATACATTTGTGAAACCTTTAACAATAAGTTTTTACTATAATAAAAATTGGACTATATTTTATTTATTTTTTATATATTTAAATCTCAATCCAAATTTCGAGAAAACGTGATATCGACTGTGCCTTAAAAGTCGATATCACGTTTTCTCGAAATTCGGATTGAGATTTAAATATATAAAAAATAAATAAAATATATCCTCGCGCACATTCCAACGAACCGAATGTTGCATGATGCAGGGCTTGAATAATAAATATCCTGTTTACCGATCCTAGTGCAATTAAATGTATTTTTCTCATGCAGCAAAGAAATTTTGACAATTTATTGCATAACATAAAAACCAGTATTTGATGATTCTGTTATCAACAACAAACGTGTAGCGTTACAGTAGCAATAAACAATAAACAGTCCGACAGCGTTTAAGTCACGACTGATAATTACGACGAAAAAAAAAAAGTGATTTTCATCCTACACAATAACTTACTTAATTATTATATGTATGACTTGTGTATTATCTTGAAAGGGCATATTATTATACGTCAATCCCATTTTACCATCCATATAAAAATTCATACGTGATGAACGATGTTAAGAAAGAACGTAAGATACGTTTACTGCTCGCTATAAGACCTTTTACTTAATATAAGATTTCTTTTTCTTTCCTGATGCGAGAACGAGTTTCTTTTGGATAAGTGCAATGCAGATTGTCGTGATTCATCGAAAATTCCGACATACAGAGCATGTTACCGATTTTCTGTTCATTCTAGTGCTGTCGTCGCGTCTGGCTAGTATGATCCATGCGCATACGATCCACGTACCTAGATTCCGAATCGATCGTTCAACGTGCACCACTCGCGTGGACAACAGCGTGGCCTCCTAGATTCTGGCTTCCGATTCCGAATATTCCGATATTTCCGATACCTTTGCTCTTCTCCTCCGCGCTCCTTCGGCTTCGGCGTTCCCCCGGTGCGTCTTCAACCGGTTTTTACGACAACGAGAAAGATGGATGACACGCACGGGTGTTTACGTTACAATTCACGACGAAAACAATGCGCGATCATAAATGCGAGAGCAACGCCGTCAACGAACTGAATTGTCGGTCGGTACTGTCCTGACTGTCCAGACGAGCTCTTCCCTTGGGAAACGACGTCCATCTATCTCACTCGCTCGTTCGCTTGCTCGTACGTTTGCCGCGCCGACTGGAGGAATGAAGAGAGATGAAAGAAAGAAGGAGCGGGAATTGAATTTCTGTGACTGGCCGACCAATCGCGCGAGTCGATCCGGATTCCGGCCATTCCGGGTCGCCCTGCAGCGAGTTTATTCGCTCGCGCGTCAGCGCCGTCGTCGTTTTTTCGTCAATCTTCTCTTCTTATTAGTTCTTCCTTCCCTTATAATATATTTTTTTACTTTGTCAAGGGTGTAGCTGGATATGTGTACGAAAAGTACTCCTACATCATATTAAACTTGCTACACGTTGATTGTCGAGTCTCGCTGAAAAACAAATTTTTATCAAGTTTCAACTCTCTATATCATACCATTTCAATAGAGGCAATCAAAAACATATTTTTTTCACTATAATATTTTTTTCTTTTTCTAATCTATGAAAAATTATGAAAAAAGTCAGTCATATTCAATTAAGACGAATTACGATTGGAAATTTTTTAAGATTTGCAAAATACAAATTCGGATTCTAAAAAATGAAGTTTAAAATTGCCAATGTCATCTACAAGATACTTATAGTAAAGACGACCGGTCTTACGTACAGAAGTTCGTGTGACTGTTAACATTTATAGCCCTTCTACAATAAGCCGCAAATCAGAAGTTCTAAACGATCTTAAGTCATAATCGATGAAGTTGGCCAATAACCAACTTGAACGACTTGGTTAAGACTGGTTAAGACTTCTGACGTTCTGACTTGCGGCTTATTGTAGAAGGCCCATTATGGCCCTTCTGGAACAAGCCATTAGTCATAAATCAGAAGTCAGAAGCTAAAAATTGACCAATCACAATCGTCAATTTTTGACTTCTGACTTCTGATTTATGACTAATGGCTTATTGTAGAAGGCCTATTATTGTAGAAGACCCATTAAGTTTTAAGTGATTATAAGAACTGTACCAACGAGATATTATATATATTATACATATTATTAAAACGGCCAGCGCTGGGAAAATCTTCTTGACTATCAATAGATTCGGGGGGTCCGAGAATAATTGAAGAACGATGACATTATCGACAATTGATATAAAGGATATAGCAGGATAAAGAGGGAATTTCGGGTTCCGCATGTAATCCATCGCCATAGGGAGCAAAATGAACACCCGGATGAAAATATTTTGTACAAAGTTTTATTCTAAAAGAGCCACACCATTTCGAGATATCGAAGAAATGTTTTTTCATTATTTTATTCTCCGCTAAATCTAAGCGGATCTTAAAAAAAATTGTGAATATAAGGAGTATCAAAAAGATTAGAGTAAAAATTTTTTTGTCATTCTTAACTCAAAATTCTGTTTTTTAAAATTCAAGAATTTTCTAAATTTCATTTTTTACATGATTTGAATATTTGGTCACTTCTAAAACAATTCAGCAGCCAAATCTTATCATAAATTATTATATATTACATATAATTTTCAGATTTTTAGATTTGGTGGAACATGTCGAAAATAAATTTAAACCATAAAGGAGATCTTAGCAAGAATAAATTTGTATAACATTTTAAAGTAATTTTTAAATAATTCTCCTTTTATATAGTTATTATTTTTACATTATTGTCAAATAAAATAATTTAAAAACAAGCAAAAAAAGTTAATTTTACACAAATAAAGAATAATATTTACCGCGAGGTTGTTTCATCAGTGCTCGATGTCTCTTCCAGACCTTCTCCTCCTCTTAGAATTAGATTGACATCCTCTTGTACAGGACACTCGCGTAAAACACTCGCGAATAATACTACTCGCGCGCGGACAAATTATAATTAATTATAATTAGAATTCCATTGAAAATAAGGATATAAAATAAGTTCCGAAAACTTATTTAACCCTAGCTATACACAGTGCGATCTAAAAAACCCGAAAAACTCCGTACAATTTGCTAAATCGAGATTTTTTTCGTGTTGTTGAACTTTTCTTTTTCTTTGAACCTGTACATATATCTCAAAGCCCCTTAATTCTGTCTACTTTTACACACCATGGACTAATTATTCCTTAATCAATTCTCCATTGATTGAAAACAAAATTAATTTAAATATGTCCATTTTTACGGAAGTTACAGTAACAAATATGGATGAGGTCCCAGGGATCCGAGTATGTGTACATCAAGGGTAAAAAAAAGTGTGTATAGCTATAGGATTAAAATATAATCAAAAAATAGGTCAGAAGAAGTTATTTAAAATAATAAATTTTAAATAAGTTTTATCTTTTTCATTACAAAAAAATATATATACAGGGTGTCCCGACCTTTTTTGCCAATTACTTTTGTGTAGATAGAGCAAACTAAACTGAGTCGAAAAGTCCTCTATCATTTTGCAATTTTCGCAATAGTTAAAAAGATATTAATTACTAAAAATTACAAAATATTGGTCTTGAATAATTTTTTACTCAAATACTATCAACTTTACAGAAAAACTGCAAGAGACAAAAATTATTTATTTTCTTCTCGTAAAGTTCTGAAAATTTTTTCAGAATTTTTTCAGAATTTTTTAATACCGTATTTTCTCTCACGTTGGTAAAAATAAGAAAATGCAGTACTAAAAAATTGATAAAAAATTCTGAAAAAATTCTCAGAACTTTACGAGTCAATATCAACTCCTATGCGGGGTATCGATCATGTAACTGTTTCCCTAGGGTGAAACGTGAAAAGAAAACATTTTTGTGTATATATATATATATATATATACTAGAACTAGGTTCTAGTCTTCTTGACTATGGCTATGCTTGCACCGTGCAAGTTGCACGTAATGGTACCTTATGCCTCCGGCACACCAGCGCGATGTTCGTCGCGCTGGTGTGCCGGAGCCATTAGACTTCTGATATTCTGACTTGCGACTTATTGTAGAAGGCCCATGAGAGAAGACATAAGGGCTTTTTTATTTCCATCAGGGCACCGCAAAAAATTGAATATTGCTGTGTAGTTGATATTCACGTGTTCAGATGGCAGTAATGCGCGGGGGTATTTTGCGGTTACAGAAAAAGATTCTCATGTCCTTTCAGGTTTCTCTCTGATATAATCTTAATGAATAGAAGGAAGACTAATGCGGGGTCTACAATAGAAGTCGTAGCGATCGTAGAGTCTTAAGTCGTAAAAAATTAATCAATCGCAATCGAATATGAGAAGAATAATCGACTATGATTGGTCAATTTTCTACGACTTAAGACCCTACGACCGCTACGACTTCTATTGTAGACCCTGCATATAATGCATTCTGGCGTTACACTACGGGCCACTTTCACCAAGCTCAGTTAACTTAACCAGCCTAGTAATTGTAATGAAATAGAAAGAGATAGAAATAGTTCTATCTCTTTCTAATTCATTAGAGTTACTAGACTGGTTAAGTAAACCGATGATGGTGAAAATGGCCCTACGAGACTAAACTGTGTTCCAACAAATATCTTGCACAGTGGAACACAGTGTAATGTCCTAGCCATAGCTGGCCCTAGCTGGAA
This sequence comes from Trachymyrmex cornetzi, assembly GCF_001594075.2. NCBI lineage: Eukaryota > Metazoa > Arthropoda > Insecta > Hymenoptera > Formicidae > Trachymyrmex > Trachymyrmex cornetzi. The sequence goes on from NW_017295547.1 coordinate 231,582, forward strand.
AACAGCCTATATATATATATATGTTGTTAGATGGTGTGGATCGTTGATTGGGGCCATCGACATATAGTACTAGAAGGAGCATGGGGTGAAATGTTTGATTTTTTGTCTTGACGGACCTAGAAAGAGTAAGGTAGCTAAATGGGCACGGAACTCTCTTTCTATTCTTATCCTATTGGTCGAATTATGCTTCAAGAAGAGGACAGTAGTGTATTCTTTAAAGTCAGGAGCAGTAAAAAGTACTCCTGACTTTAATAATATGAAATAAAGTCATCACAATATTGACTGATACTAATGCAGTACGAAAAGATAATTATAAATTTATTATTAATTATTAATTATTATAGCGTTTTCGGCCCGGCCAGGTTTACACCAACCTGGGGTGG
>NW_017295547.1:232025-268387 GCF_001594075.2 Trachymyrmex cornetzi
AAGGTTGGTGCAAACCCGATCGGGCCGAAAACGCTATTAGATACAAAATAAAACTTGAAATATGTGGTCTGTTTTCTGTTCCTGCACTAGGCTGCTGTAGAACGCTCTTCCTCGCTTTCGACAAATATCAAATGTATATCTATCTCACTTTAAGTTGTAAAAGTGTACACTAGTTCAGCTACGGAAAACAGACCTAATTCTTTTCTACGTGTATTTTGCGCAAAAGTAACACTCTGAACACAAATGTATCAAACTTAATGCCTCAGGGCCCTTGCTTGATTACATAATTCACTACAATCACTATTACCCCCGTAGTCGCTCTATCTCTTTCTAGGTTTACCAAGATGGTTTTGATGCTAGTGCTCCGTCCAGTACTATCCTTGGGTGTATTCGTTTACGCAGAAGTATTATTTTATCCTCGTTGTTCACCGAGTGTTAAACAAGGATTAAATAATACTCTCTGCGGTAAGCTCTGCGTAAACGAATACACCCTATATGTCGATGGTTGGGGCTTGGGCTTGGGCTTGGGGCGCGCGCGGGCATGCGCGTTCGGTGGCGCCGTCGGCGGTGCAACGACGTACTTGTACTTTAGTGACAGGCAAGATGGCCGAGCGGTGGTAATGGGTTGTGGTATGCATCGCTGGTGGATTTGCAATCACGGCGCAGCACGGATGGCCTAGCAATGGCCGAGTATAACATCGATATCGGCAAGCTGCCGGAGGACGTACGGGAGAAGCTCGCCGAGTTAGACCTCGAGCTGTCCGAAGGTGAGTGACCGTTTCTTTCGACTTCGGCTGGGCAATGCAGTGCCAATCATCCATCGCCTCTCGCACTCTCGCGACGAACTTCGTTCTCTCTCTCTCTCTCTCTCTCTCTCTCTCTCTCTCTCTCTCTCTTTCTTTCTTACTCGCGCTCACTGTTTCTACGTTCATCTCGCTCTTTTTGACTCACCCTGCTACACCGATAGAATCCCCTAGAAGCCCCCGTTGATAAAATCGATAACATCTTACGGTCGTTGTCGTTTCCGTTCCTTGTTGCAAGGAGTCCGAAATTCTTGTTACTTTTTTTTTAGGGATTCGCAGTGTCATTTTTTTATAAATAGGATAACGGACCAAGTATTATTTAAATTTAAAAAAAAAAAGTAAAAAAAGCTTTCTCTCTCTCTCTCTCTCTGTGTGTGTGTGTGTGTGTGTGTGTGCGCGCGCGCGCGTGTGGTGAGCGTGCGTGTGTGCATGTACCCCTTTAAGGAAAATTATAACAAGGTATACGAAATACTTAAATTGCGTCATTTACAAATTTCTTTATTTTAATATTTTCTCATTTTATGTGTACTGTTTTCTCTTTAAATTCTTTGAGATTAAATATTATATTCCATTCGAATATGTATATACATACGTACATTTGAGTTGGAAGATACTTGAATGAGAAGACAGTGGTACATACTATTATTTTTTTTTTGTTAAATAAAAATACGTACCTCTTGGATTGTAATACAAAGATTTAAATACACTGAGAGAAAAATGTTTGGTATTTGTAACTATAATTACATATCACTGTAATTATGATTATTGTTGCTATAATAATAGTAACAGTAACTATGTATATAGCTCTAGCAACAAATGTATATAGTTGGCAACCTAAAATGACTATAATTATAGTTGAAATTACCATAAAAATGATTAAAGTGATTATAATTTTATAATTATATTTTGGACTACCATAAAAAATATGGTTGGTCCAAAATATAACTATAAAATTATAGTCACTTTAATCATTTTTATGGTAATTTCAACTATAATTATAGTCATTTTAGGTTGCCAACTATATACATTTGTTGCTAGAACTATATACATAGTTACTGTTACTATTATTATAGCAGTAATAATCATAATTATAGTGATATGTAATTACAGTTACAAATACCAAACATTTTTCTCTCAGTGTAGGAGCATAAATAGTACCTCTTAGTTTATAAGTGTTGTAAAAAAATTAAAGATACTACTATTTGAGTTTTATTTAAAGCAATAAAAATATACTGTGTTCTTGAGTTCTATTTAATTAAATTTGATATTATTTTCTTAAGAATTAAAGCTACAATCATTTGGAATAGAGAGAAAAGATCTTGAATGGGGAAATACAAAGTATCACACTTGGGTTTTATTTATTAAAAGTAGTACAACAGTTATTTGTTTCGATGAAAAATATATTCCCTTTGTAATTAATGCAATTTAAATATTTCTTATATTTTTTTACAATTTTTTCTTAGAGGAGCACACACATACCTTTTTTACCTTTTTTTTTTTTAAAGGGGATTTTATTCAAATATTATGTATTTTGTATTAAGTATACAGTATGTGTATCTTCCATGCTAAAAGACTATATTTCAATTAAGTATGATTGTAAACAATTAATATTATACAGGTATAATATTGTATGTAAATTAAAAAATATCACCTTCATGTTTCATAATTATAACAGACAAATATCACAACGACGGTCTTTTTTATCATGTAAAATTTGTTATTTGCTTTACTATAAATCACTATTAAATGAGAAACATGTTTTGATACAACACACAGGAAATAATTAGGAGATACAAAATGAGTTCATTTGAAACAACATAGAAAGCAATTAAGAGATATAAATCTGGTTTACACTATTTTCATTTTGCCATTTGTTATGAATATTTAAAAATAGGCAATTTTTCTAATTTATTAATTAATGAATTGTATCATGCACAAAAAAAATGCAACTCTTATAAAAATAACATAATAGGATTTATCAATCGATGAATTGAAAACTCACTTGTAAATCTCTTAAGTTATTATTGCATTACTGAAAGTATCTTTATATAAAAGTATTGCATTGATATTTGATTAATAAGAGATGTATTGCTAAATATATATTATTTATTACCAACTTCTGAAAAAGAGATATGTCACTAAAATCTTGGAATAATTTTTATTCGCATGTTATTTTTATAAGAATTATTGTATTTAAAATTTTACTATCAGCTCTTAAACCTATTAGTCTCGGTATTTATAGTTGGTTTTTATTTCAAGACCGTCTTAAGTAATGTCCTAAGATGTGTGCTAATGCGGTTTTCTGATTGGTTTGTTACACCTCAAGATAGAACTTAAGACGGTCTTGAATATAAGAACTGTCTGTAAATACCGGCCAATTGTTCTACAAGAACAAGTGAAGTTAAACAAATTTGCTAACAACAAGTAACGAGATGGCTCCTTTTGCTTACAATAAGGTTTGCCTATGTATCACTTTTGCCGACAATTCGTTTGCGCATAAAAATTATTGCCCACAGCTCGATAATTGCTTACATACACTTTTACGCACAAGTAAAAATTTCAAAAATGAAGTTACATTTGTCTACATTAATTATTGCCTACAGCTCGAATGCCTACAAGCTGTTTGCGCACAAATATAAAATTAAGGTTATGTTAAGTAAGAAAATAATTTGTATTTTTAAAGCAGAGAATTTGTTTTAAAACAGAGAATTGGTGTTTTTAAAACAGAAAATTTGTGTTTTTATAGCAGAGAATAGTACATGTAGGCAATAATACATGTCGGCAAATGTGACTTCGTTTCTGAAATTTTTACTTGTGCGCAAAAGTGCATGTAGGCAATCGAGCTGTAGACGATAATTTTTGTGTGCAAATTGTCGGCAAAAGTGATGCAGGCAAACGTTGTTGTAGGCAATCGATTTACAAGCAAACGGGATCCTCTCGCAAATAACGGATGAGATATAAAATTTTACTTGCTAATGATTGATGAGTTATTCGAATGACGATTTATTTATTTATCGCAAATATATATAAATATTTTATTGATGAATACAGTTTTATTTTTCTTACCATTAACCCTTTTCATTGGGCCGCCTCCAATTTGGCTCATATAGTGTTTTTTTTTATTTAGTATCAGTTTAGGAATGTAGAATCGTGTAAAAAAGGAACCTATGTGCTGAATGAATTATTCAAAGAGTATGGTGAATCATTATTTTTCAGAGAAAATGAGAATTTTTTCAAATTCTCATACAAGCCATAAATTGAGTGAACACCGATTTTGGTCATCTTTGATCATAGTCTTAACCTCCTTTTCGTGATCTTAAAAGAAAAAATTCATTTTTTTTAATTGAATATAAAGTTCCGTGCGAATGCAAGAGATCGGGGTTCGACTCCCGGCCGAGGTAATATTTTTTACAATAAGAATGAATTATTTACAGATTTTAATATGTCATTCAACATTATTAAGATCGTTTCGAAGATGCGAATAAGCATAAAAAATTTGTTAAATTGCTAGTCAATTTAATTCGTGATATTACTGCGGTAGTTTAATAGAGTTAGATATAAATTCACATAAGAGAATCATACAAGCATTAAGATCCAGCTAGACCGTTTAAGAGGAATAATCTCCAATGGCTTTGATCGTGACAAATGATATCCAGGATATGATTCCGAACAACATTCAAGAGGTTTTAGCCGTTGATCGGATACCTCGGGTAATGCTAATGCCGGTGGTACTAACTTTCAAGCATCATAACTCGAAAAGTATTCAATAAAAAAATAACCTTATTATAATGTTTTGGAAACCTCTCGACATCGGTTATTAGATTCTTATAGAATCAAAAGTAGGGTGTTTTAAAAAATCGACGTGACCTTGCTCTGACCTTGACGACGCCACCCAAAGTCGAACTGATAAAATCGGTAAATAGATCATTTTGAACCCTACAACTTTTGTCTGAACAATTTTTTTCCAATAATGTGTTTCCGAGATAAAAATTTGTAACGCTTTATTTTGAACACCCGGTATATATATAAACTGAGGTTAGCTGAATATTACTAGGAATGCGTTCCACTCAACGTTCGCAATGCTCGCATGTATCATCTCATTCTTGTTTAATATTTTATATGTTATAAGAAGGAAATGATATTCGCGAGCATTACGAACAAGTAATCGCAAGTGGAACGAACCTTAGAGATTCAGGTTTAAATCGAGTTAGTGGAATCGGGCATTAGATCATGTAGAACAATTTAAGAAGCATTGTTTTTGTTATGATTTCTTTAACACATTAAGGCCCAGTTCCACACAACAACTCACGGTTAATTCTTAACCGTGAGTTGTGAAACTGAGCCTAGATGTTGTGTCGGTCACTGATGACGTTGATGACTAACGACACAAAATTTAACATTTTTATATCAAAAATTGAAAAGCTTTAAGATTAGAAAAAAGAAAATAAATTAAGCACTCGGCACTTAACGTGTTGATTGGATATTTATTGCGTGTTATCAAGTTATTAGTTTGCAGAAAAATGAGTGGACGATTTCACCGAGTAAAATAATAAAAGACGATTTTATTTCATAATTGTCGTGTTATTAGGCCAATTAGGCATACAACGTATTCATCTCAACGATTACCGCGATCTTGCACATAGTCGCATAACGATGTTGCTTAATCCTAAAGATTAGGGGAGATCGGGACTAAGTAGGCACCCTTTTCTTCAATTGCAGTTTTCCATAACAAAGTAAACGATTTCATAGTCAAATTATTATTAGCGTTTTATAGAGTGATTATAAGACTACAAGATGGCAATAAAAAGTTTCAGTGTTTGCAACTTCATTTCATATACACAAAAAATGATGTGATTCGAAAAATGAAATCTCAAAAATTACTTTTGACTATCGAAAACACGTTTGACTACCTGAACATAATAACGCGGCATCTAAACTAACGAAACTTCGTTGGTAAAGAAGACACGCGAGATGTCATCTACAATATAAATTGGAAACTCGTAAAATATGTTTTTGCCATTCAAAATTCAAATGCCAGCTTAGTTCCGGTGCCCATTTAGCCCCGGTCTCCCCTATTGTTAATTTGTACATATAGGCTACGTTTATATCGTGCGCTTAATCCGCAATCTATACGATAAGTATCTTTGTTTAATCTACATACAGGATAAACAAGGACACAGGAGTTGTATAGTCTGCCTAAATGCACGGTGTAAACGTAACCATTCATGTCTATTGAGATAGATGAAAAGCGTCGCTTATACTTGTAATTTTTAAAAAATTGAGCTCTTATATTTTGTTCATTATTTTTTGCTTCTCTGTTTTTTTATTATTTCTTTCGTATCGCTCTGCCAATACGTCGCATTCGTCCGACTTCGTCGCAGTATAAAACTTTTATTTTAAAATCAGTATAAGACTTCGGGATACGCAACGACAATTATGTAATAAGTCCTTAATTAATCTTTTGCTTTTTTACCAAACGTTTTGTTTCATCAGGCAGCAGGAGCGAGAGGAGAACAGAGTTGATTAACTACGATTTTGTCGCACGCGACACAGGTACAGCATCACTTTCATGGATCGTTTGTAAAATCAAGATCACCGATTACGTGCCGGGACTAATGTCGAGTCGTCTTGAAAGCCCAGCATGTTCCCCAGCATAGACACACTCCTTGTGCTTATCTGCTATTAATAATGTTTTAATTCTTCCACACCATTCTGACAATATATCTATGTATATATGTTTTAATGATCTATTATTCTGCTACGAGACACCTATAAGCTCCATAATATCCTCGGTATGTGAGTACATAAGTATCATGATACTTAGAATTCTGGAGAATCGTATCATATTGTTAGAGAGAAGCATCCCATAAAACACTTGTAACTATAGAACGTCCCATGACTTGCGATCTCAATTATATTCTAAGATTTCACCATAATACTATTTGATTAATTAATATTATTTATAAAATAATTGATCACACTCTTTTCTTAATATTTTGTAATAAAATGTGGAATCATAGTTGTAGAGGGTAGATAAGACAAATTTGGAAAGTATTACCGTGCTGCCATTTCGAACCGTCCAGTTCGTAATTGCAAGTGAAGTCGAAGCCGAAGCATTTAACTTGACAAGACGATTGAGTACAAACATCATAAACGTCTTAAATCTTATTCGTAAAAAGAGCCACCGATATTTAAGCTGGAAACACAATAGATACAAGCAATAGGCACAGGCGCAACAGGGAATAACGAGCCGTCCAATCAGAGCTCTGGGATATAATATCGAACTTATACCCCAAAGCTCTGATTGGACGGCTCGTTATTCCCTGTTGCCTGTGTCTATTGTGTTTCCAGCTTTATAGTAGTAGCCGATACTTAGGTCGGTATTCATAGTCAGTTTTTATTTTAATTGACCGTCTTGAATAATGTCTCTGCTAATGCGGCCCTCTGATTGGTTCGTGATCAATACTAACCTCAGAACCTGAGACGGTCTTAAATATAAGAACCGACTATGAATACTGGCCTTTTAGTAATCGATTCATAAATCGAAGTTTTTTTTCTCAAACGAAGTAATATTAAACAGCGATTCTTAACTCGCATCAATTTCAGATGTTGTTTTTTTTTTCACGGTTAAACTCCGTGAAACACATCACGCGACCGACAGTCGGCGCGAAATGCACGAACCGGGTTTCTAAAAAAGGGATATGATGGAAGGAAAGATTTGTGTGATCGAGATTTCGCGAATAATGTAGGGAAGGAAATTATAATTTAACGATTATTGATTGACATGCTCGCGGCTTTTAACGTCGCGGACTGTAAGAATCCCGCGAGGGAATTGCGGTCGATCCTCGTATAATCCCACTTTAAGAATCTCTCTCGTAAGGAGAGACAGGGAACAGAGTCGGGATCTCGAGCGTTGCGCGGTGGAGCTCGAGCAGTACGCGAGCGAGAAGTCGCTTCGGCTCGGCAAAGGATGCCGAGCGAGATGAAACGATGGAGAGTGGGATGCTGTGTGCAAAGAAGACAGGCGAGAGTGGACGGACGGCATGCCATCCCACTTCCATGTCCTTCTGTCTCTCTTTTACATTCTCTTCTTCGTCCGCTCGTTTCTGTGCGTTCTCTCATCTACTCTTCCGTCTAGCGACTTTTACATGCGCGAGCCGGCTCCCCGTAGTATATATTCTCTCTCTCTCTCTCTCCCCCCCTTCTCCCCCCTCTCTCTCTCGCACTCTCTATTTCTCGTTCTCTGTCTCTGTCTCCGAACTCTCGCCGCGTGCAAGAGAATTGCCTTGAGTCGTGGAGAGTGCACAAAATGCCAGTAATTCGATGCGACTTGGAGTACGCGCCTCGACGGTGAAACGAAGCGGGCACCTCGTGAATTCGAACGCGCAAACTGTCGTCACGCGAACTTGGAGCGTGCTCATAATTTCATACGTAAGATCTTCCGAAACCTTTTGAAGAGAGTATTTTATTTTATACAAAGCGATTGCGTGGACTCAACGCGCGAGTAAATTATTTCGCATGCGATGTGAGTGAGGTTTTTGTTTTCCAATTGAAAGCGAGTAGAAAAGCGTGTATCAACGAATATCCGTGACAGTAACGACAGTGATTTTAGCGGTCATCAGAGATTTGTGAGTGTCTGGACGGGAGTGCTTCATTTTCGTCAATTGTCAATCATTTCAGTGAACATTGCTAAAATTTTGTAAGAATCTGATAGTGCTAAGTGTATCTTTAGTGTGTTAAGAACGAATTACACACGTTTAAGTAATGAAGAAGAGTATATTTCATAATAAGTGCGCAGATTTTCGTCGGTTGAATGACAGAACTTCAGTTTAACATGATATTTCATATATTTTTTCCTTTTTGACTAAGGAAAATAAAATCAAATTTAATAACAATTTTTATACGTGAAACACAGATTCATTCAGAAAATTGCACTCAAAATTATCGAGAGATTGCGTGGAGAACGATAGAGAAAAGGATGTGAGACAAATGCTGTAATCGTCCGAGGGCATAGAAAGTATCCGTTGAAGTTTCAAGATACTTTCGTATTAAGTCATTGATTGAAATAGATTTGAAGGAAATCATAATTGATAAGATAAGAATTGATTAACGACAAAATAATAGCATGATCTAAAAAAATTGAGTATTACTGAAAAAAATGATTACCAGTAATACGACAATATATTAAATGAAGGTGTAAATACACAGATAAATATATAAATTAGGAAAGTATATTGAATATTACCTTGATAATCTCAAGTTATCAATTTGAGAGAATTACTTAAATTTAATAATTATATATAATAAGAAAAAATAATGTTCGTCGAACATTGTCTTGCTTGAGACAAAAACACTTTCTCGATATCGAGTGCATTAACTTTAAAGGCGCTCGTATAATTCGTACTGAATCTTTTCGTTTAGAATGATCATTCCGGTTGAACCCAGGACATGGAAGAAAAGGAAAGAGGAGGGCAATGAGGAAGAGGGAGGAGGAGCGGCAATGGTGGCGCAGCAACACGGCGTTGAAAAAGGAAAGCCACGCTGATCATCCACGACTGGAAGACCTCGACGTTGCACTTTAGCACAACAACGAAAAAGAACGAAAGAGAGAAAGAGGGAGGAAGGACGAGGAGAAGAATACGGATAGCGAAAGGGCAAGGAGGGCAAAAAGAAAAGAGAAACAAAGAGTAAAGGAACTAAGAAGGAGAAACAGAGAAGGAAGCAACGAACGAGGGGAGAGGAATCTGTAAATTTATTTTTGTTTTCATAAATATCCCTTTTTGTAAATCCAGGATTTATCCAAGACTTATTGACTTCACAAATGTTTCCATAGACTTTTGATTATACGGAATATTTGCATTGATAGTTCTTTTATCTCTTATCGTATATAGACCTTTATGATTCGCGAGTGCATCCATTAATCTTTGCTACACAAATATCACTTAGAAATGGTATAAATTTGTAGCGATTCCACTTCCGTGAGTCAAAATTTGTCGCGTTGCCTCATGAGGCCTCTCACCTTTCAAAACCTGAGAAGGCTCGTTAGTCGCAAGAAGGACCGCAACGAACCTTCCTTCAAGCGTAGCGAGTCCTTCAAGAGAATTTCTATTAGGAAAAGTTATCTGGACCGGGGTAAACGACGGAATCGTTTCCAGAAAAATTTGGAACCTGTTGTTAATTCTTCCTCGCAACAAGTGACGAATGATAAAATTGTTAATCAACAAATTAAGGAGGAAGAATTCAAGAAAGATCAAAAGCGTTCTCTCAGTCGCGACTCTATCACCTATGACGAGTGGCTTCAAGGAGTCAGTTCTTCTTCCCGCGAAAAGCTTCACGAGGATCACGACCATCTCGAATCTCTTCAGCAACCTAAGCCAACGAAAACCACAAAATTTGTCAAATATACTGACACGGATTCGGTTATCGAGGATTTGAAAATTCTTGAGCTCGATGCCTCGCCTGTTTTAACACCTAAATCTAAATCCTTTGGAATTGTTACGGAGCTAGGACGGGATCAGACAACCAATGGGCACGATACTTTTTGGATTCAAGAGTCCTCTGTAGAAGGATCGCTCAGTGTTAACATCAATCTTGGCAGAGTTTGGAGAGATGCGGCGCCATTTCCGGTCTCAGTTCCGCTATCGGCTCCTTATTCCTCTGTCTCGAATTCTTTAGTTCATCATTATCTGGATAGCGCTCTGAAGGAGAAGAAACCGCAGCCAACTGTTGCAAGAACGGTTTCAGCGCCAGAGAAGCCCGTTAGCAAGGAAACTTCGTCATCCTTCGGCTTCTCTCTTAGGATCGCCAGATTCGCTGATTTCAGGCCAGGGTGATTAGTTTTTCGATTAACAATTGATCATTGAAGATCGATAAATGATAGAGTATTTTTCTTTGCTTGATTTACCTTTGTTAAATTCAAATCTTTGATTTTTTGTCGATAAATCTTATTTTAAGTAATTAATTATGAACTCGAAAGATCTTCAGTTTTGTTCGAAGAATCTTTCGTTGTTTTAAACGAGGAGGATCTGATTGCGTACATCATTAATTAATCAATTTAATACAAAATATTCTTATTAGTAATATGTATATAAACTAGGAAATTACTACGCATCGATGTGAGTACTATCAGGATGTAGGCTAACGGGGTCCACTCGTTCTAAACAACTAGACAAAATGCGAATGTAATCTGTATTTAAGGTGGTTTTTTTAGTAAATCGAGTTACCATACAAATGTGTAATTTCTTTATATAATAAAGTTAAAGCCACGAACTTGAAGTATGTTCTACATACCTTAGCTTTCAAGTTATCGATTAATGAAAATGTTTGAAATGTTCGCCTTGTGCGTCAACACACGTTACTGTACATTTTAGCACATCTCGACGTTATTTAATGTTTACAAACAATATCCATCAATAAATCGGACAGGATTTCAAGCAGTCGGTATCTTATGTTCGCAAGTTACTGTTCTATTATAAATATTGTTTTAAGGCTGGATTGTTCCATCTTTCGGTAAATTTGAGCTCACTGTCTTACTCTCTTATGTTCTTACTCTTTTACTCTTTTGTTTATTCAATAAGTAAATTATCATAGTTTATCTATAAAGATGGAACCATCAGCCCTAAAAGCGGCAAAATGGTAATGTACACTTATTCTGAAATGGAACTTATGCCGACATGTATTTGATATACCTATGACCGTTCATGCATGATGGTATTCCGTCTCATTTTCATCTTGAAGTGAGAACATTCCTAAAACAGTGCCTTCGCAAACCGATAGATAGGGCGAGGCGGACCCACGCCATGGCCACCACGATCTCTGATCTCAATCCATTAATTTTTGTGGCCATTGAAAATCTATTGTGTATTCAACGCCGGTAAATAATGCGGATAATCTGCGAGAAAGAATACCAAGTGGATTTGAGACTATTCGAGGAATACCTAGTATTTTTGAACGAATGACTCAATGCTAAGGCGTGAAGTAGCGTGTTTACGCACGAGGTGAATACTTCGAATATTTTCTTTAATTTTTCATAACTTGAAAACTGAGGTATGTAATTCATATGATGTTTTTTATTTATTTTAGTGTATAGATTTACATCCTAAAGTATTGACGTGCATTTATGAAACACCCTGTACAAATATTACCATATACTTCTCTAAAAAAACACGATTATAATAATTTAAAAAATAACGATTGTAATGGTCATAAAGAAAGTAATAGATCAACGACCATTCCGAAAAGGTATTTAATGTTGAAATGGCAAAATATCGTGCAACATAACTTTATCGGTGGTGGACATGAAGCTTTTAATTTCATTGTAGATTGAAATAAATTTTCCCTTTTCTTTTCAACTTTCTTTTTTAAAAAATTTTTCTTTATAAAAACCTTGCTTACAATATATTTCGTAATTCGATGGTGCAACGTTGCTAAATTATCACAAGAACAAATTGTGCAAGAAATCAACTTCTTTTTATTTCATCACTTTTGTATACTATTATGTGTTTCATACTATTTCATTAAGATATGCATGTAGTTTTAATATTTTATCTAAATTATGAAGATATTTGTAACTTTAACTTGGGTGCCCTGGTGAGGCATCCAAAATTTTCGGTACTTTACTAAAGAACCACCTTAATATGTAAATATAATACATAAAAAATAATAAAAATTAGTTGTAGTCTTTATTAATAAAATTTTTCTTTGGTTGAACATATTAATGGAAAGATCTACATATACTACTCATATTTTCGCAATGAATTTCACTGATTGAATAAAATATTGCGTTGTTCAAGAATTCGATTGCAATCGACATTGCTTGGCTTTAGGATGACGCGACATGGTCTTTTTCGCCGGAAAACACCAAAACCATCGCCAAGTGTGAGCACGGAAGGTTACTTCAAACGAACGAGCGCGTCTAGACACTCTAGTTCTCGTCGTCGAAGTGGTAAGAGAACTTCTCAACGCGCTAACAAGAAGAATCAGAAACCTGCGGTTCGTATCAACAGTCCAGTATGGTTTATTCCACCCGAAAGACGTCGCTCGAGACGTCAACGCCGAGTCTGGCAAGAGATCAGATATTTCCCTGATGATGAGAGTCCAATCCTAGAGAGAATTAACGACTGGTCGTCGAACGTGTCTGACGATCAGTTCGACGATCAAAAGCTGCTGCTGTCAGGTGATTTCAATGAGCGTCGGGAAGATGATGCCTTGAACTCGATTGTTTCATCGTCCTTTGGTTCTTTTTCGGCGACATCGTCTTCGTCATCAGCTTGTCTGGTACAAAAAATCAGCGACTTTAACGAGGATAAGCTATTCTCTGAGGAGCTAAGGACCAACGGTCTTCTTGTGCGGGGAGCCACTTGGAAACTTTCGGCGACAACGACAACAACAACGATGATGTCAACGCCAGCGAGAACAATCATTTCTGGAAATTATTTTGCCAGTAGTCAATTCCTTACCTTTCTAGCCAAGGACATTGTCAAAGAAAGGTCAAAAAACGAAAGTTTCAACACAGGTTACAAATGTCTCTCATCACCATCAAGCGATAGTGAAGACGATGATGTTGATCACTTCAGTGATCGTAAAAAAAATTTTCCACAACGACAGCAGCATTTAAAAGGGCAAAAATCGGGATTTAGAAGGAGACCATTGCGTCGGAAGTCGCAATTGAGAAAAGCATCCGCTCAGCCGGTATTCCTTGTGCGCAAGTGCTCATCCTTGAGGAAACATTCCAGTAAGATCCGAATATACCATAGTTCTATAGATTGTTCGAGAAATGACAGTTAGTAGCCAAGGATGTCAGATTCTTTAAATCTTAGATCGCTATTTTATTATTACAAGGTAACGCAAAAGTAGCCAATAAGTCCCAAGTATTGCTCTGTAAAAAGGATAGAGTGAATCTAAAGAAATTCTTTAATATGATCGCCCTAAGTTTCCACAAATTTACAGGCCAGTATTTAGGTTGGTATTTATAATCTGTTCTTATTTTAAAATCGTTCTAATTAATATCTTAAGATGCAAATGCGGCTCTATAATTGGTTTATGACATCTTAAGACTGTACTTAAGATAGTCTTAAAATAAGAACGAACTATGAATATCGACCCTGTTACTAGACTGATCACTTCGTCGCCATGATACCAAGTAGTATTTTTGATATGGGTTGCCATTTGTTGGTCTACATTTGTTACTCACACATAAGGAAGAGTTGGCCAAGTTGCACCGACAGTTAAATCGTATTTTCATTTGTAATTTTTAAACGTTTTTTTTTTATGTGACAACACAAATGTGACGCTAGCAACATTGTTTAAGTATTGTCGTTTTTATTTTGTCTTCGAGGCATCCGTTTGCGTTCAAAATTAATTTTCTTTGGACTTTGATGTAAGTTTTCGTATAATTTACCTAAGCTGTAGTGAATTTAGGTGAGCACAAGGCGAGTAATTGAAGCTTAGTGTAGACACACGCGCGCACGCGCACGCATATACACACACTACTATAATTAGTATTTAAATTCTTTTCGTGCACAACATCAAATTAGCAATATGTTTGTGGGTTATGTTGCTGTTGACAAATTTGTCAAAATAGAGAAAGTTGGGTAAACCGTATTTCTCTCTCTTTTGTCTTTATATTGTACCTACGCATTTAAAATAAAATAATATATTGAAATTGTAAGTAGTTGAATAATACTTGTCGCTAGTCTTTATATTGTATCTATATTTAAGATAAAATAACATTTTAAGATTGAATATTTGAATAATACTTTATAATTATTAAATTTTGATATTTGTACAAGAAAAAGAGTAGTATGTTTGTATTGAGTCTTTTTAAGATAATTTATTAAAAATTGTTCATAGATATTATTTGTTGAATTTTAAAAAAATTAGATCTTTCTTTGGCAGATTCAAAATTACGCACGAAAATGCTAAAAGTATTCCGATTTCGATATATTCGAAAATTTGATATTGATTGTTAGAGCTGCTGATTTTGAATTTAATCTCAAATTTTGAAAATTAAAAACAGCGGGACCAAGTATAGCGGACCAAAATGCAAAAGTAGTCAGGGTTGCCACATCAGACAAAACCGGGAAAAGTCAGGGAAATTGAAATTGGTTATAGAAAACCGGGAAAAGTCAGGGGAAAGGGTAAAAAAAGTTTGGAATTTCGAAATTTGCTCACAATTTCCTTAAACTACTCCTATTCCAAATAGTTGTTGTAATTTTTTAAATATTATATCTGACGTTTATAGTCAAATGGAAAAGTCAGGGAATTTCAAAATTCATTTTCTAGCAACCCTGATTAATACATATTGACTTGTATTTTTTTTTGTAGGTTTTTCGGCTCGCTGGACACGTGTTTGTGTTCAGGGGGTCGATCACGTGAAACTTTTCGACATTTCATTTTCCACACTTTACTTTTCATTTTTCACTCGTTGAGATTTCACGTGTAACTTTTCACGCATAGCGATTAGGTATGTATGTAGTTTACCCTGACATTATTTTTATATATGCACGTACATACATGTATAACTTTTCTTCCGTCAATGCAATATTAACAATCTTATTCTTTTTCTTCTTTTTATCTACAGTCACGGCAACGGGCAGATTACACTTCAATTCCGAAGTATATTTATTAATTCTCTAGATTTCCACCTTTTCATTCTCTCAGAATATGGCGAAAAAGTTCACGTAAACAATTTTACATTTTCACAGTTTGGAGAATTACATGATCATAGGGGAGATCACGTGAAACTTTTCACGTTTCCGCCCTAGGGAAAAAATTACATGATCGACCCCAAGAATTACAAAATTTAAAATGGCAGATCGGATATGACAACATTCATGGACATGTACGCCTGTAGTTAGCCTACTGGTTCGTTCATAATTACCAGAGTCCACTACGTGGAAGTTACAGTACTTTTTTTAGACTCCTCTGGGCTGCTTTATGTGAGTCCCCTTGCCTCTCACAAATCGGACTGCTTGTCTCATGTGAGTCCCCTTGCCTCTCACAGTTCGCTGCGTTTTTCTTGCGGGAATGCACGTCGTGTTGTGAAAAAATAAATTATTTTCGCGCGTCAGTAAATTTTTGTCGCTTTTCTCTCTCTACGCTTACTTCGTCATTATCGTCGCAGAGTTAGCAAGTGATTTGTATAGAAGATTCATCGATGAAATTTATTTTTAATAAGTAAAAAGATAAAAATTTAAATGGCGCGCACGAAACACGCTGTGATTTTTAGTACAATAAAAAATGATATATAATTCAAATCTAACTATAAATAGAAGATACTTCTAACATAACAACTTCTACATTTAAATAATCTTATGGAAAGTACTATAACAGAGAAAATAATAATTATAAATTAACAACTATATTATATAATAAGATTTATTACACTATTTTCTTTAAGATTGTTGAATGTAGGAGTTAGCAGGTTAGAAATATAATTTTATTAAATGGACCTTTTTCTTTTGACCTCTGGATATGTGGACGTTAATCAATTTTGATTACAATTACACGGAAATTATGCGTTTCGCGAGTCCAAATCCATTCTTAGAATGTCAACGTTTCGTGAACATTGCAAGTCATGTCATTGGCACGAGTAACAATCTGGTACTGTTCCTCCCGGTGTTTGTCATCCTTTGCATATATTTTTTTATATGTTGCTGTTTTTTTGAGGGGGGGGGGGAGTAGGCGAGAATATCAATTATCACGTATAGTAAGAAAATGTATAAAAATATACAATTTCGTACTGTACATAATGATTGATATTGCGTAATAAAAGGCTGACATTAGTCCTAATAATGTATAATTTAAATTAAACAGTTACATATGAAGCTTGAAAGTGAAATCTCTTTATTATTGTATGTAAAATTGAAACACTTTCTGTAAAAGTGCCCAATTGTTAAAATTCGATTTTCTATTATAAAACATTATTAACTTATAAAACTATTAATGCTTTACAATAAGAAACCGAATTTCAGCAATTAGACATTTTGCCATAATTGTCTCAATTATATTAATATTTAACAAGCGAGTCAAAATGTACAAGGACCCCGCGCGATATTCGTCCCTGAGCTCGTCATTTTCAGACGCTACAATTGGCCAACTTCAATCGTTTATAATTTGATAACTATTGTAGTCTGGACATTTTTATATGCAAGATTTTTGTCTTAGAATGTTCCATAGAATCTGCTAGCGAAAGGACATCCCAGCATTTTAGGATACATTCTGTATATTTGAATCATTATGTATATTCAGAGATGGGAAATGAGTAACACCCTTATTTTTATCGTTACTTTTTATAATTACGATTTCCGTATCATACGTTGTCTGATCTAAATTTTACAGAAATTACTTTTTTGTGGATTGAAACCATTCTAGGGGGTGAAGCAAAAAGAATTCGAAACATCGAAAAATAAGAAATACACATATTTATATATAGTTATGTGAGTTAGACACTATTATATAAAATTATATGGTAAATATATATTTTAGGTTACACCTCACCAATTTGAATGTCTTTCAGATATATTATAGGGGAGAATGTCCTGAGTGATTTTCCACAAGAATTAAGTGGAGTCGACATTCTTAGACGATGTAACAAATAAAAGTTTCATAATAAAATTTGTATAAAGATGTTCATTTTATCACTTCGCGTGGAAAATCGTACGCCTCTTGGCAGGGGGGAGGGGGTAGATCTTGCTTTGCGTGATTGTATTGTTTTGCGTGAGTTTTCGATTTTTCATGCAAAACGAGTCCTATCCCATCTCCCCTTTGCCTAGGGGCGTCCGACTTTTTACGCAAAGTGAAGTCCACCTCTCCTTCCTGCCAAGGAGCATACGACTTTCCACGCGTTCATAATATATCTCCTCTATACCAATGTCATCCTTTGCATATATATATATATATATATAAAATGGAATTTTAATTTATCATATCTCCTAAACCAATACCGTCCTCCACTTAATTCTTGTGGGGAAGAATCACTCAGGACACAGCTCTTTCCTACAACATATTTTAAAGACACTCAAATCAGTGAGGTGTAACCTAAAATATATATTTATGATTATGTATGAAAAATTTTTTACCAGGCATATAATAACAGATTACATACAAATAGGATACTTTATAAAAATTATAGAAACTAGGTGAGCAAATAGTCACAATAATGTAACGTTAATAAAACAATAATTCAAATATCATTAATATGAAACGAAATAATTTTTTCTGGCATAACGAAAATTAAATATTTTTCTATAATTTTCTGTAATTAATATGTTGCATCGAGATCCCGTCAATGGCCAAAACTGTAGGTACAGTACCTCTCTGTTACACACTAAATTTCGTTAGAATCGTCGTATAATACGCATATGCGAAAAAAACGGTTCATTTAATGCTGATATTTCAGTGTCGTACGAACTTTTTAAGCCTATTGATTGGCTGCAGAACAGAGAAATCCTAGAACCTCTCTGTCCTGCATCCAATCAACAGGCTTGAAAAGCTTTGCCGACATGTATTCACTGCTGCTTATAGTAAACAATTCTGTGCGCGTTTAGTCACTACGAGAGAGTGAATGGTCTCTCTCTCTCTCTCTCTCTCTCTCTCTCTCTCTCTCTCTCTCTCTCATCTCTCTCTCTCTCTCTCTCTCTCTCTCTCTGCGGTTGTATTTGACGGTAGGCCTTGCTATTCGGCGATCTTTAGAAATTAATATCTCGTTATTTTCTATTACGTCGTTTCTATTGCAAAATGTTAGATAACTTTTTCCATTTTCAGTTTAATTCGCTCACAAGATGAGAATCTCGTTATTCTGAGGCATTCTGTATATTGCTCCTATTTGTATCCCACACACATCTTTAGTTTTATTTATATTCTTGTTCCTAGTTTAAGTAGGTATTATTTTTAATTATTTTTATTTAAATAAACAAATGCAATAACGGAGATAACGATAGAACATGTTTTCTTGAGAACAATTCAATAAAATTAATATCGTACTTTATAAACTGTACCAATGGTTTTGACGTTTACTCACGATATTATGAGATGATCTGAGATGTAATATTAAACGTGGCTATAAATTATTTCTTGGATCAAGTTATTAATTAAGTTGTTTTCCGCTGTTGCAGGAGATATTACACAGAAGGGTTATGAAAAGAAACGGACGCGTCTACTTCAGCAATACGCTTCGAAGCAGATAGGTAAGTGTTTCGTTTTTTTAGAATTCATTAAAATTCTTTCAAGTAAACAGCGGGAGATATCATCGCGCAATATACGGTACGGAGCGGAAAAGTCAGCGAAGTGAAAATATTATTATCGCCCTACATATTCAGTCATATATTCGATTTCACATAAAGTATTATATTTTTCAAAGCAAGATTTTTAGATAAAGGTTTCAATATTTTGTTAAAAGCGCTTCCTTTTAATTTCCTTGATGAAGTCCTATTAATTATAGTTTGTAACATTTGGTCTACAAGAAAAAATATAAATCTTTTTATTTTACAATTAGGTGATACTTATCTCTCTCGTCGCATCTTGGTGCGCAATGTTGCATCATTGGGACGAAATGAGTTTGCAATATCAATCACGTTCTGATTCTCAAGAAACACGTGCTTCATTGTATACACAATAGTAAATGCAATCTGTATAAAAGGAAGGGACAAGACGCAATCTTCGCGGCACGCGTCACTTTAACATTCTGCACCTTATAACTGCAATATACAATTACTCTTGGTTGCGTTATGCGAGACACGGAACGCGGATTGAGAGAATCAAGAGAAAATAGCGTTTAACAAGAAGAAGAATGCGCGGCTTCGTGAGATATTACTTCTATTTAATTTACAGAACATTCGCCACTTTAAATGAGCTTATTTTGAGCTCTATGAAAATCGTATGGGAACAAATTTCAACAGTGATCAGTATTTCCACATCGCAGGTGCGAAGTGTAAAGCTCCATCTTACATAAGACACAGAACGCGAGTCGCAGGTCGCAAGATTAGAAACTAACGTATTTTAATTATAATCAGTTGCAGGACGCAGAACCCAGACAGCACACAACAACGTCCATTGGACGTCCAAATCTGGTTTTTATTTAGTACGTCGATGGATTTAATAATGAATATTTTTAAATGTACGTTATTCCACACACTAAGAATATTAACATTTGGATGTTTTAAAAATGTCTATCTTATGTATTTGCATCCCTAAATTTTCCATTGTAGAATAGTTATGAAATAGCATTTAATAGAATGATGTCTCACACTGTGATCACAGTGTGATCTAGAATGAAGTCAAGGTTGAAGTGAAATCATGGCTCTGATCCATGGACACGGTTTCTTATAACACTGGTATAAAAAAAAAACTGGTGTCATGTTACGAAAAGTGCTTAAATGTCAATAGTGACTATGTTGAGAAGTGACTTAGGAATCAAGTTAATAAAATAAAAAGGTGGCATAAAATTGTCTTATTTTTTATTTTCTTTTACTACAATAGGGAAGCTTAATATTTGGACGTCCCTCGTATATTACATTTCTTACCTTTTTTAATAAAAATTATTTTTAGTACTACTTCAGGAATTTAATTTTTTAATGCCTTTTAAATATTTATGTTTTAGTTATATAATAATAATAATATCAATATATTTAAAATAAAATATAAATTGCATATTGGACATAAACAAGTTAATCCGAAATTACATAAAAACGATTAACACTAAAGTCGTGTTCTGATATACTACTAGTAATGAAAATCTATAGTTCAAAATACGCACATTATAGATTTTCATTGTTAGCAGGGTATATCGGAACACGGCCTAAGTATACCTAAAATCCCCTGTACAGTTTAGCAATGCCTATAAAATGGCACATATAGATATAAAATATATGTATATGTCGAAATGTGTGTTTGGTGTGAATGTACGTACGTTTTTGCCACGTTGGTAGCGCCATTGTATGGACATCTCAATCAAAAGATGTCTAGGCATTTGCCAGAGACATCATTACCCTACATAAAGGGACCCTAAGTATACCTACCTACGTGTATAAATTTAAACAGGTAAAATAATAGCTGCTCCCCCCCTCTCCCTTTCCCCCTACTCATAGACCACAATTGAATATAATTAATTGAATCAAAAATTCCAGTCTCATTCAATTGCTTGACGAGCAGATTATCTCTTATCTGCTAGAATTCGCTGAATATATGAAATAAGTTCAGCCCCGCCATGAGAAAAAATATATTTATTTCTGGAATACTGAGGATGGCCCGAATTGGAGCCGAAACGTCTGTCTGTTAGGATTTTTAAAAGTATTACTTATAAATTTTTTCTATTCTGCACGAACTACCGCAGTTGTGACTCTCATTAGCCCAATATTGTTTATATTATTTGACATTCTCGAGAGTTATGATTTAAGTTTATTGAAATAAATTCTATTTTAGTACGTTATATCCCTAAAAAGAGGATATTTTTGGGATGTCCAAAAAACTAACACTGTAAACGTCCAATATGTCCAATATGCATTTTTAAAACATCACTGTGCTGTCTGGGAACGCAAGACACAGGAAATTGGATGAACTCCAACTTGCGCGTCCTGCGTCCTATCGTATTGCAACCTACGACCTATTATAATCTGAAATACGTTTCACTTGCGACGTATGATCTGCGTTCTACGTCTTATATATGTACAAGTGTCGTTTGAAAAGTTTTGAGTCTAACATAGAAATAAGTTTTTTTTTTTGGTCAAATTTAAACAGTTTTATTTTTCAACGTAGTCTCCTTTTAAGTCGATACATTTTTCCCAACGATGTTCCTACCCTTTTAACCCATTCAAATAACGGTTGGCGTCTTCCTCTGCAAAATAGGCTTTTACGGATGCGATGATCTGCTCGTTCGATGAAAATCTGTCCTCCAAGCCAAACTTTGAGCCTAGGAAACAGAAAAAAGTCGCTGGGGGCCAGATCTGGTGAATACGGTGGGTGATCAATCAATTTGAATCGCAATTCGTGAATTTTTGCTATGGCGACCGTCGAAGTGTGAGACGGTGCGTTACCTTAATGGAACAGCACTTTCTTTTTCTTCAAATGCGTCCGTTTTTTCGCAATTTCTACCTTCAGAGCTTAATGATACTTAAAGTACACCCTCGTTATTGTTTTATCTTTTTCAAGATAGTCGATGAACACAATTCCATGAACAATCGCCATCACCTTCTCGGCCGATGAAACCGTCTTTGCCTTCTTCGGAGCAGATTCACTCTTCGCAATCCACTGTTTTGACTGTTCCTTTGTCTCAGGAGTGAAATGGTAGATCCACGTTTCATCAACATTTATTAATCGACGTAAAAAATCCGACTTGTTTCGCTTAAACCACTCCAATATAGAGTCTTGAAAATATTCGTTCGAATGTGTTTTTGATCCACAGTGAGCAAGCGCGGCACTCAACGCGGGGTTAGCTTACGCATACCTAATTCTTCAGTCAATATATGATAAACACATTCTTTCGATATGCCCACAGTCTTTGCTATCTTTCTAACCTTGATTCGACAGTCGTCCAGTATCATTTGGTGAACTTTTTCGATGTTATCGGTGGTGGTTGCAGTTGTTGGCCGTCCCGAACGCTCATTATCAGCTAAGCTGGTACGAGCATGTTTAAATTCAGCTGCCCGTTTTTTCACGGTGACAAATGATGGGGTAGAGTCCCCCTAAACAGCGTCCAACTCGGCTTTAATTTGCGCAAGCATTGCCTTTCAAATGCAACAACTTAATCGCGATATTTCGATTTTTTCCATTTTTACAAAAACACTGACAAACAACTAAACGTCCAAAATGGCTACAATTTTCACTGGCTGTATTTTTCAAAGCATATACGATTGTAGTACCAGAATGATTTTTACGAATAATGTCTTCATGTTGAGAGAGAAAGAGAGAGACTCAAAACTTTGCAAACAACCTACATAGATCGGGCATAATGCGAATCATATCCGAGTCGCCAACCGTTACTACCACAATTGTCGCGATCGTTTACGTGAGATTTTGTCTTCTCGTCGCAAATTACTGGAGACACAGAATTGCGTAGTTTTCACGCGTTATTTGCTGGTTTGTGCAAGCTGCATTCCGTAAACGCGTCTCTTCGATGGCACCCCATTGCCTATTAATTTAATTCTTTTACGGTCTATTTTCCATTTTAATAATGAAATTAAAATGTGAAATTATAACCAAAATATTAAAATAATGGAGTTTATTTAAACATTCTCGGAAAAATTTTTTATGTATAATTACAAATAATTGTGTATAATATTATATATGTATAATCATATATTATATACATTCATATAATTTTATATAATTATATATGGAACTTTTTTCCTGGGATTGCAGTCTGCGCATCTGCATGGTGGTCAAGATTTTAGCTTCGATAAATTATCTAATATAAAAAAAATTGACTTTTTTACATTTTCCATTTATTATTTCCGATTCACGAAGGGAATTAAAAAGTTTTATTTTTCACGACACTCAACATGTTTACCATGGGATTTTTTTTTTTTTTTTTGAAAAATTCTGTTCTTTTAGTTACACACAACTTGAGAAAAAAAATTAAAAAGAAAAACCCTTCGAGAAGGCTTTTTTTAATTTTTTTTGTTATAATATTTCCAATGTAGGTTTGTATTACAAATGTTACTTTATAAAACTTCAAATTAATCAATAAAAACATGCTTAAATTATGGCTATCACATTTCTAAAATAATATTTTTTAAAAATCGCGTTTAAAGACGAGCTGTAAATTTTGCAATTTTTAATGGTTTATAGTTTTTTTTAATATTTATCTACAACGACTAATCTATATTCACTTTTGTGACTTGAAACTAATGGAAAAATAAAAAGAATTTCCATTTTTTTTTTTAATTTCTAAAGTCCTATAATCTCCCTTAAGTACATAAATACGAATATAAATTTTATTATTTTATATTCTTTATTGTTTCGGAATCTCTTTATACTAACGCAAAATCTAGTTAGAATTTGATAGATAATAAATATATAATATTTGAGAATTTCTCTCTCTCTCTCTCTCGTATGTTTCCAATATGGAGTCATCTCGTATACGAGCGGGCCTTTGCGTCCACAGCTGCGATCGGTAGAATAGGTGCAGTTTATCGGCTTGCAGTTTAACTGTATCTGCACACGGAAGAAGTGCTTCCGCGTTATTCGCTCGTTATATACGTGCATCTGCTATTGTCGTGAACGCGAACTATAAGCGATAGTTTTCTAACTGCTGTTGCTAAATCAGATAACGAGAAATTCTTTTATGTAATTCCTTCGTGCGATTTAAGCGAAATACTATGCTTATGATTAATTTTTTAGATAAAGTAAATCATTATAGCAGAATTGCACCGCAAAATAATGAATTGTGAAAAGAAGTCAGCTGCATATAGGATGCTTTACATGCTGCTTTTGACGTTTGCTTCTTTTATCATCAGATTTTTGTTCTTAAAGTGAATTTTTGGCTGACAAAATCGTCAGCATTAAACCATTTACGCATTGGTAAATAGTATATAAATTATAAGCGTTTTTGAAATAATTTGATGGAAACAGCCAATCACGTAAGTGCAATATATGCCGAATTATTGACCAATCGTCCGCTGATTTATTTACCAATGCGTTTACATGAAGCTATACCTCTAAATTCGGAGTACAAATTTCTAAATAAAAATGATATTTCGGATTACGCAACAGGAGATATTTTTTTTACGATGCTTTTACGATATTTTTTTTTACGGCGATTTTACGACGCTATTTTTATACACTTTTAGCAAGCTTCTTAATTTGTTATTCGGTAGCAAATTTGCTACTGAAGCGGATTCAGTAGCAAAAGCTTCTAAACGCTTCGTTCTTATTCAAAATTTTTAAGTCGCAGTGTTTAATAGTTGCTGCGACAAAGTTGAACATGCCCAACTTTAACTCTGTTGTCAAGCGATTTTAACAGTAATGTCTAAACACTCTCCGTAACAATATGGTAGCAAATAAATCAGCGGGCGATTGGCGAATTATTCGACGTATTGCGCATGCGCGAGATGTCTCTAAAACGTTGGCGACTTTATATCCCAAATAGCATGAAGCTTCAAAATGTCCGCGATAAGGTTGTCACAGTTTATTAACCATAGTATTTTTATCCAGTAAAACTGGACAAAATACAGTTGAACAAATAAATGGAGAACGTTTTTTATATACCAATTAATATTCAATAAAAGTTAATTTTTAATTTTAAAATTGCAAAAATATTGAAAAGAGAATTTAAAAACAAGCTTATTTTACGCAACCTATAGAGATAAATACCTTAACCGATTTAGATGGATCTTAAGTGCTTGTAAATTCTGTGTGAATTTATATATGCTCTATGTATGTAATCTTTTAAAATGCGCGTCGAAATGATTTTTCGGTCTTGAAACGCAAACTCTCCTAAACTACCGCAATATTACGAGTTAAATTGACTAGCAATTTAACAATTTGATGCTCTTTACGCCGCATCTTAAAACGATCTTAATAATGTTGAATGTCATATTAAAATCTTTAATAATTACGACGCTTAGGACGCTCGCACGGAGTGTCAGAGATCCAGGTTCGATTCCCAGCCGAGGTAATATTTTTCGCAATAAGAATTAATTATTTTACTATGTTATTCAGCATTATCAAGAGCGTTTTAAAATGCGTAAAAAGCGGCAAATTGTTAAATTGCTAGTCACTTTAACTTGTGATATTACTGCGGTAGTTTAGTAGAATTTGTGTTTCAAGACCAAAAAATCATTTCGGCGCGCATTTTAAGGTATACTTACGTACTATATAAATTCACATAGAATTATACAAGCATTTAAGATTCAGCTAGAGACCGTTTAAGGCATTAATTTCTATAGATTGTGTTTCTCGTATATGGTCCTATGAAATTCAATACAGTTTTTTTTTGCTTTAAGGGAATCCTAAACATGTTTGTTTTACCTATTAAGTAGGATGATTTATTTACATAGACGAATTATGTGTTATTGTCACATCACATATCTTAATCTTGTACCGCCAAAAATTAGAGATACATGTCGAAATAAAAACCCTACGTAAATTATGAGGGACATAAGTATAACCACCAAACATAAAAAGGGAAACGTTATCTCGAAATCAGAAGTTATCCGAAGTAATTGTGAGGAGAAAAAATTTACGGTTACCCATTCGATCTAGACTTTAGGGCGGTTTTCCGTTAGTCCGTTCTTATTTCAGGACTATCTTAATTCTTATATCTTAAGACGTTAATACGGCCTGATTGATTCGTGACTTCTTAAGACTGTATTTAAGACAGTTTTGAATATAACATCTGACTATGAATACCGGCCTTAATATCAGTGCTTTATCTGTATGATCGTCTTGGAAATGATTATATTCCATGACATGTGACATAGCTCTGTTCTCGATCGTTTGTTAAGAAGTCGAAATGCTGGGAGTACATTTGAAATGTCGAGGCGTACACGAGATACGTACGAGAAGCCTTATTTCTCCAAAAGAAAAGTACCGCGTGTTCGATAAAAGTGATACCTCCATTGAATCGTTATATTTATTATTACCTTGTGAATTTCGTATCTTGGGTGAATATACTGGGAAAAATACCTTTTATTAGAAAAAAAAAAAACCTCTTATTAGTGTGTAACTCGAAATGTCATTTTCATTTAGAAAGTACTCCGAATTTAGAGTACTGTGCGATAGAAGGTTAAAAGTGTACTATATCAATATTTCACGCGCAACATAAATTTATGTATAACGATAGTATTTTAATTAAACATTTAAGTCCAATTCTAAGAACTTAACGATGTTTCTTCATGCAAACTACTAGTCTGTGGTCTCCTATTTCGTAGATACAGATTACAGCTTTTATATCAAAGCAAATGTTATCACGACATGACAGTTTTAGACCTTCGTGAACCTGGCGCCCAACTTAAAAATAAAAATGGATACCATAACGCGTTTGTACTTCTTTTGTATCTATTTGTACCGATCGTTATTTCGTTTGTGTGTCAAAGAATAAAAAAAAGAAGTGAAAAATAAGAAATTATCAGCGCGCAACTATAAAATTTTTAATTTTTTGTTTTTATACCATTTGAAAGAAAATCGTTTGTACCCGTTTGTACCGTTTTCCTTTTTCTTTGTACCTCAAAGGCTTCGGAGATACAGTGGTTTTCAGTTTTAGAGCAATCCTTACACAGGGAATTTATCCTGTTTTAAACTAATTTTTGCCCTTTTAAATATATTACCGACACTTTATTAGCCTATGAATCAATTTTTTATTGGATATGTAATAACTTTTTATTTTTCAGACATTAACAATTTACCTAATTGTTTAAATGAGACGTATGAGGTCTCAAAAAAAGCAAGACATATGTTTAAAAAAATGGAAGTCCTGTAGGCCGATTTTTGTGGAAAAGACGCTATAAAAACCAGGGCTGATAGTGTAGTGTAACGGAACTCCTACGTTTAACGAGCAGGAGGCACGGGTTGCCGATATCGGATTGAATTAAACTTTTACAGAAATTATATTTTTGTGGATTGGAACAATTTTAGGGGATGAAGCGGAAAGAATTCGAAAAATCAAAAAATAAGAACCACCCTATTTAAAGATCATCATTATTTTGGCTTTACAGCTCTTTATGAGCCCCGACCTGCTTTAGAACATTCTCCCATTTGCTCCTATTCAGCGCTTTTCTTCTCCATTCCCTCACTCCTATAGTCCCTCTCAAGTCCTCTACGTTATCCACGAAATGCAGTCTTCCTCTGCGTCATTGTACCATTGGTTGTTGTAGCATCGATATATGCGTGAGGTTTTCGAGTCCATCCTGATCACGTGTCTCATCCAACTTAGACGATTGATTTTTATCCTCCTCACAATATCACAATCGTTGTATAGTTAATATAATTCATGGTTATACTGCTTCCTCCATCTCCACGATCCATAATCGTGCCATATATTCTACGTAGTACTTTACGTTTGAAACATCCCAGTAATTCTTCATTTCTTTGTAAGTGTCCATATCTCCACATCATATGTTTGTATGACATTAGCGTTTTGTACAGCTTATACTTTGTCTCGAGATTTGAGTTGTGAGGCCAGCCCGAAATATTTCTTATTAGTTAGCAGGATCCGCCGCTTGATTTCTGCCGTAATTTCATTTGATGCGTTTACCACTGATCCAAGATAAATAAATTCACTAATCGATTCTATTTCTCTTCCATCTATTTGTAACGGTCGGTTTAGCTTTGACCGAGGAGCACGCATATATTTAGTTTTATTGGCATTTATTACCAATCATAACATATAATATTATATGTATGTAATGTAAAACTATAGTAAATTAACTTCCGTCTCTCGCTTGTTCCTTGTCCGATCTATCACATTTCTTACAGTACAATTCAGTAGGCCCACCCTATAGTTATCTAGTGTTTCAATGAGCATCCTCAATGCTCCTGTCCTATGCAGTGTACGGGTGTTCCACGTTCTAATTCTGATGTCCTTACTTCGGTTTCATAATATATGTTTTTTTACTAGAATAGGTTGCTAGCCCCTTTACATCTGAGGGCCATTTCTCTCTTCCTCATTAGCTCTGACCCTGCTTTCCACTGGGGATGGTCGCTCAATCTCTAGCTGAGTTGCTTAAATTAACCTGCGTAACTTTCTATTGCGTTTCATGGAAGTGAGAGTAGGAATTGAGTAGGAGAGGCTATGCGATGCTAACTGGAACCGGCATCGTATGCATGCACTATTTCATTCGAACCTCCCTATTTAGAGATGGTATACATTAAAAAACAGCAACGCGATTCAATTCTTCATGATCACCATGGGTCAAAATAATTCGAGCATCATCTTTCACGCTAGATTTCAGAATCTTTCTGGCTTCAGAAGAGGATGCGTACCCCAAATCTACTGGAGGTTTGATGAAGCTTCAACTATCGATAGAAATGCTTTTTAACCCTTCATAGTCACACTTGAAAAAAGCCACACGATGGTTACCCTGGGTTAAAATGACCCGAATCATTTCTGAAGTGTTACCACTTATCAATAGTATTAATTTCAGTAACTTAAAAAAATTATAGTATCTAATTTCATCCTTTAAGAAAATGGAACAATGATGTTGTAATAAAATATTTAATTTTAACACTAAAAAAAATCATAAACATGTTAACTTCGGAAAAATGAGTATTTTTACTTACAAAATCATAACTTTTTAAATTTATAATAATTTTAAATGCAGTTTTATATAGCCTAATATTCTTGAAATGATGTACTTTAAATAAAAATAATATGGCTATATGCGTTTCAAAAAAGATATTTATTTTGAAGGTAGAAGGTGGTCGGTTTATAAGTGTAAAAAGAATGTTAAATTTGGATAAAAGGTTATTTATTATTGGTTTAAGTTATTATTAATGTAAATATTATTATAGTAATACTAAAGGTAAATATAAATGAAAAACGTAAAATACAAAAAATACATAGAAAACATTACTCTTCGCCACCACAATCTCAGTAATATGTGATAAACACAAATAGAGTTTGACAAATAGAGAGAACATTCTTCCTTCATCGTTTTTTTATCCTTGAAGGACACAATCCACATCTTGCTTATTTATGACAAATTCGATTAACAAAATTATTTAACAAAAGATTTGTGTACAGAAATACTAAAAATTTGATTGATAAAATTGTTCGATAAAAACCAAATGTGTCTCTCAGTTTTTTACACGATTAGAATTTGTTACATTTTATGATACATAGACAGTTTTGCAGGGAGATTCTGTATGTTGATTTACATTTTGCTTTTTCAATTTTCTTAATATTAGGATTTTGATTAAGTGCTAAGAGCAGGCATAAAAATTACGCTCTTACAACGTGAAAAATAAAATAACGCCACTATAGTGGATGATCGTCCTGTAAAGATCTGGAGACACTGGTAGTATCTCGGCGCTAAGCTACGCGCAGCGGCCACTGCCGTGCCTCCTTTACGCGAACCGACGAGTTTTAGCGTTACGTAGAAAAAAGTTGGAATCGTTTCTTCCGACTAATTTTTTGTTGGATTTAGAAACTCATTTGGATTGATTTGCGATTAACAATAGCAAAGTAGAGAAAAGATGTACTAACTCCCAGCGTTTCAAAGTTAGATACCAGTGTTCGAAGTACAATGATGATAACTTTTGCGCCTCGCAGTCGAGCTCTCATAGTGTCCTTTTTCTGTCTATGTGTCGTTGTTGTTGTTGTTATGTTGCATGCAGGCGGTCGACTAGCGCCTGGGGGAATCGCCAGTCCCGCGAGTTCTGGCGGCTCCACAGGGAACGTTGGGAACTCGAATTCTGCTACTGCGGCAGCGGCAGCGGCAGCGGCGGCGGCAGCTAGACGCGGTAATCGCAGACTGACACGCAATGAGAGCCGTTACCATTCCGGTGAGTACATCTCTCGCATTAGATATACGAGGACCATTCAAGTAGGAAATGTGGGTATTGGTAATTTATCAGCTCCATTTCTACCGTATCATTTCTACTGTTCGAAAATCATTCAATTCTGCTCGAGCAGCTTTAACAAATACACCTCCGTAAGTGTTTACCTTTATTTCCCAACCTTCAAATAACTTCCGACTATCCTTGATATTTACCTCCTTGAAGTTCACTTAACTATCGAGGATAGTAAAAAGTCATTTGGTGATTAGCATGTAAAGGTAAATATTTCGGGTAAGTACGCCCATCAATGGACCCCCCCCCCCCCAGAAATTAATTCATAACAATTATATTTTTACACCGAAAAACAAATTGTATAGTACATATACTTTCGAAAACCTTTTACTTTCAGAATACTATCTTTGAAAAAAAATTCATTCATCTTGTGAGACTAGACATTCATTACTTAATTTTCTATGATTATTTATTGGATTACGTTGCCATGGATAGACCACCAGTTATTCATCATTGGACTATCTGAATCGAACATTAAACAATTATACTTCAAAATATTGGGTCAAATAATGAAAATTTACTGAAAATATAATGTTTATTAAGTCGTTCTTGAAAGAATTTTTATATTTATTATAATGATAAATATATTATTTTTGGCTCTATTGAATAAAATTCAAATAAATACAAATTAAAAGCTATTAGAGCCTGGTTGGTTAACTTATGCCAAATTTTATACTTAGCATAAATTAAGTAGCCAGGCTCTTAATTTGTATTTATTCGAGTCTTGTATTTACGTATACAAATCGTATACAAAATTTATAAAACTATATTACAAGCTAAACATATTTTATAAATAATACATATTTTGTATAAAATAATTGAAAAATTATAAAATAAAATAAACATTTAGGTATACCAATTGCATCTATCACGCAAAATTGTCTACGTAAAATAGCAAATATAATATAGAATTTATTTAATTAAAATATAATATAAACTATAATATAAAATATAAATTTTTATAAAAAAACAAAATAGTGATATAATAGAACAAATAATTACACACAGAACTCTGTCTTATGCTTTATTACTGGATTGGTAAGCATTTCTTAAGGCCGTAATTACCATACCCATTTGTTTCATACAATGTGTCATGGATTAACCATTCATTGGCTCGTCGTGTTGTCCATTTCGAAATGTATTAATTATCACATAATCTATAATACTGTACCTAAATGTAAATAGTTGCCGAAAGTAAAGTATCCCATTTTAAAGCGTATGTCTTCAACTTTAATGAACTATTGAGGTTAATAAGGTATATTTCCGTTAAATAGTTTTAGAAATCTATGCAAAATCGGGGAAAATAAGATCAAAATGCATAAAAACGTATCTTGCGAAATTGCAGCGTTTTTGCTGCGCCTATCTGAATGTAATTAATATGACGGCTGTTTCTTTACTATAATAGTTTACAATTTCTTCACCACAAATGCTGCGACATCACGTATAATAATAAAAATATTTAACTGGTCCATCCGTTGCACCGGTCCATCGATGGCATATTCACCCTACCTGTTTTTTTATAAAGTCGGCATAAATTGCATTTATACCTTTACGAGAACTTGGCACTCGACTTTAAAAAATTTAAATTTTCGAAAAAAATATTAGTGTTTTGATTGTAATAACATTGTTTTTGTTTGTAATTCCATATATTAAAAAATAGTAAATTAAAAAAAAATAAATCATCCGACTTTCAGATAAACAAAAAAAATGCCAATGTATATTGATTTAGAATTGTTTGTAATTGTTTATAGTGATGTTCTGATTTTTTGTAGTTGAGCCGTAAGAGAGAATTACAATAAATTAACTACAAACTAAAAATGCAATTTTGCCAACTTTGAGATATCTCAAATCCGCTTGCGACATCTTTTTTAGAATGGTTTGTAGTTGTTTGTAGTGATTTTTCTTTTGTAGTTACGGAAGTATTAACAAAAATAATGTTACTACACTCAACTACAAACAAAATACTAGCATTTTTTAAATTGAAAACTTAGAGTTTTAAACGGATGCTAAGTTCACAAAGATATCATTTAATGAATTTTTAAAAAAGTAAGGTC
This sequence comes from Trachymyrmex cornetzi, assembly GCF_001594075.2. NCBI lineage: Eukaryota > Metazoa > Arthropoda > Insecta > Hymenoptera > Formicidae > Trachymyrmex > Trachymyrmex cornetzi. Next base: position 264,388 of record NW_017295547.1, read on the forward strand.
TTATGATTTTATGATCGACAATCCTATAACAAATATTTAAGAGATTACACCACTTTGAAACTTAAAAAAAATCGAAATTTCTTTCACTTAAATGAAATAGCTTATACATGTAAAAATATAACTCCACTAATTGAAATGGAAAATTCCAAGTATTTACAAAGTCACAACTGATTTTTATAAGCGCGTCCCCTCACGATCGGCGCGCCGTGCGCTGCTCCGAAAGTTCGGAGCAGCTGCCTCATCAGATATGAAAAGACACAGTAGCAATAGGTTTCCGTAGGTAACTATAGATATCAGTAGAAATTTCGTCCGTTATATAACTCGAGTAGCCAGTATACAGCTGTTTTTCAGTGTAAATAGATATGCCAAACGGCGTTTGACGATTCGTGTTGGAAAATCCGCTATCACGTTTGAAAATATATTTATTATAATGAAAAGCGATAAAAGAATAGTGTGTACCATAAAGAAAGGCTGTAAAACTAGTACTACACGTGCTAGCAGATGCGTGTAGACTGTAACTGTTATAACTTCTGCGTGAAAGCGGACGTTCGATGCATCAAAGTAGCGGAGCGCTCCTTGACCGAAGCGTCAAAAAAGGCTTCACAGAGCCTTAAAATCAAACCGAAAAGAGGCTGAAGAGGTTTATATCAATATTGAAGGACAGTTATATGGCGCAGGCATTGCAGACTAAAGGTAATTTGTACATTTTTTAATTTTAAACACGAAACATCGTATTGAAAACCGTTAAACGCGCGTTTTCTCAATACGTCATTTTTCAAAACGGCGTACATCATAACTTCTACAATTTTCATTCGATTCACTTGAAAAAAATCCTTTTTTTTTCTACGTGCCCTACGAGCGGAGATATTACGACGCAAATTACTCTGAATCTTTCAATTTTATCATCACTTTAAGAAACGTCGTCATTATTAACATCGTTGTCGTCCAAAGCAGAACGGCAGGAATTTTTGGCACTAGAGGGCAGGCGCTGTCGAGCATGGTTGGGTGCGTACGGAAACACTGCCAATGTCGAACATAGCCATTCTCTGCACTTTTCTCTTTCTACATTCTGCAAAGATCAGGAGTGCGTCCGAAAAGCGTGTGTCATGTTCATCGACCAAAAGAGAAATATATGTTTCGTTTTTCTTCGTTTTTTTTTTTCAATAACAGATGACTTTTGACTTTGTGTTATCTATCCAACCTGCAAACCAGCATTGCACGTGACCACACATAACGGCTGTGACGCGTGCAGCGCAAATTATTCAAAATGAAATATCAAGATTATCGTCGAGGAATTAAGTGTCTAGGTGTTGTCTACGTGTTCGCCGAGGAAGTGGATTATCTAGGTGTTTGCCATCGATGAACTGAATGTCCAGGTGTTTGCTATCGAAGAATTAAGTGTCTAGATTATAAGGAACATTGTTATTGTCATTATCGTCAACCAGAGCAAAAAAAAATATGCGATTGCAGCGTCTTATATCAATCATGTGGAATCCCCCGCATGAACAGACTCTGTATGACAAGTGAAATTATGGACGTTTTGCATCAAGGGCACAGTGTAATATAATGAACATTACATCTTTGTCATTTATCAACGTTAAACTAACGTTAAATATAGATGAAATAATTCGCTGTATTGTATCCTTGTTGCAAAACGTCCTGTAACAGTTGTATGTAGATACTATAATCGTACTCGCGAGTGATGGCACAACTTTGTCGCGTCCTCCACTAGATTTTCAGAATCACACTATCTTACTTCCAGAATCATTAATTAAGCGGATCTTTAACAAGTTGCTATAAGTGCTCTCTAAATGTGAGTTGGGCGCCAGGTACGAGAAAGGGTGCTACTCTTTCGTTAATTTTCGATTAATTCGCAGTATTCACTCTCAATAACGGTTCGCGACGGCAGAGAGGGTGGTTCGTTACAGACAGGAAGAATGTCGGAGGTTGAAAGAAATAGGTTGAAAGAACGGCACGTAAGTTAACGAAGAAAATATAGTATAGTAACAAATATATTCTGTCAACGTCAAATTACAGAGGATCTTTATAAAGTACAATCTTCGAGCCAGGCTTTTCTTTCGGAGTTTCGCGACGAAGATAATACAATCCGATTATGCAAGATCACAAAATTTCGACGTTACCACAGTTCTTACTATTGTCGAATACTAAAGGCGAATAAATGTGACACAAACTTTACTTTACCACTAAGAGCGTATCACATCAGTACGCAAAAGCTCGTATAATCGCAAAGAACAATATGACGCAAAAAGGTAATAGCTACGCTGAATATTTCTTTGCGCGGAGATTCGAAAATGACTTTTAGGCTGTGAAACAGAATTACTCTCAACATACGATTACGCATTAGGTAGGATATGACTCGGCTGTGGCAAGGGACGAGCCCTATTTGGCAACAGGCAATTCTCTAAAAGGGGCGTTTGGGCGGATGACACGCGGCTTGCAATCATTATATTACGCGGCAACTGGAAAGTCGGCCGCTCGAAATCTTTAAGGGTCTTTAACGTGTGATCTATCTACCCGACGCCAAGAATCTTGCGATCGGCGGCTTTATTACAAATAACGTGACACTCGTATCACCGAATTTGCTCCTTCTCGATCTCTCCGATCTCTCGGCCCGGTCGCTTTGGTACTCTCTTCGGTATCCGTTGCTCGATAACTCGCTTCCTCATGTGAGATCGCACGTCCTCCCTTACAAACAGCTGGCTCGGCCACAACACGAGTATCGATCAGGATTTTTCTGTCATTTTGACATCAAAATAACGTTAAAGACGTCATTTTGCCATCAAAATGTAATTTATTCTGAAATTTTATGTTACAAATAAAGTATACTTGTACTTGTATCTCGGTACATTTTTTTCCAGAGTATCTATATCTGTACTTAAGTACTGACCTAGGTAACCTAGGTACTAAAAATAGAGTACATTGCACTGATATTACATGTCAATATGTTAATAAATTTATAATCTTGTAAAAATAACATCGGATCACTTTATAATTTTTATTTCTTTAATATATTTTTACGAAAAAGAGGAAAACATATTTAGCCATATTGGGTACATACGTAACTAATCTGATCGAAATACTACTTTTTAAAATCTTTACTGTGTCTATGTAAATATTTGAAAATGTTGTATGTTTCTTTTAATATTCGGTAATTATATTTCCTCTTTTGAGTCATCCGTTTTTACTTTTGGACTCGGTAAAAAAATTTAGAATAAATTGCAAAACTTAGATAGGCCGTATAGAGTTCAATTATTTTATTACATGTCATTTTATGAAACAGTTTATACCATTTGGAAAATATCCGTTCTAGTTTTACGTATACATATTGTATATGAGTTGAACGACTATTAACGATAAATGAATTCTATTTTTGGTAACTATAGTATTCTTTGGCTCAATCTATAATGTGCTCGAAATATAATTAAGAAGGAACGAATAAAATCTGTACATCTTGCAAGTAACAGTATGTAAAAGTTATTCATTTATCTCGTCGTGTCCGTGATTGTTTCGGTAGACACAATTACATGTCTCATAGGGCGGTATTCATAGTCCGTTCTTATTTCAGACTATCTTAAGTAATGTCTTAAGGGAGGGGTATAGTTAATTCGCGGTCAAAAGAAGGCATGTTTTTATGAATTTTTTTAGGCGCTCTGGTTAGTGCCAGTGTATTGAAATAAAATTATAATAATAAAACTACATCTCAAGAATATTCAGTAAAAATTTGGACGCAAAAAATTAAAAACTGTGCAAATGGCACGCGATCGACGGAGGCGCCTCGAAAAAAAGACAGTCCTGCGGTGCGCAACATTTCTCGGCACTGAATCATCTGAAATCAAAAAACCAAAACTTTTTAGTTAGTTTATGAGTTTCTTGAGGTAACGCTGTCGAGTTTTTTTTTTTAGTGATTATTTTTTATTTAACAATGATAAATAAATCGGAATTTTGAGTAAAAATCGTACTTTTTTTTTCAAGATGTTAC
>NW_017295547.1:268472-302030 GCF_001594075.2 Trachymyrmex cornetzi
TGCCATTTGCACAGTTTTTAATTTTTTGCGTCCAAATTTTTACTGAATATTCTTGAGATGTAGTTTTATTATTATAATTTTATTTCAATACACTGGCACTAACCAGAGCGCCTAAAAAAATTCATAAAAACATGCCTTCTTTTGACCGAATTAACTATACCCCTCCCTTAAGACGCTACGGCCTTCTGATTGATCTGCGACTTCTTAAGACTGTACTTAAGATGGTCTTGAATATAACATCTGACTATGAATACCGCCCATAGTGTCTATTCACACACACATAGTGAATAATTTTAATTTAATTTATTCTTTCCAGTTTATCTTAAATAAAATCTCTGTATCTTTGTATCCCGCAAATCTCTGTATATACACATATATACAACACACACACACACACATCCACTTACATACTCTCGAGAGCATTACGTTAAACCGTCAGCAAGACGGAAAATGTACGATGCGCAATACGCATGAACACGTACGTATAATTAGCATTGGAAGATGATAAACGAATGACGATGCGGAAGTAAGACCATTAAGTATCTGCACGTATCATCCACTGTCCTATTGTCCATTTAAGTAATCACAATTTACATGTTTAGAGGTACGCCAGGAGGCAGTGCAGCAGGCTTTAGCGGCGATGCAGGGACGACCAAAGCCATCCTTACCAATGCCATCCAAGAGAACCTCCGTGATGGCCAGAAGTCCCGATCGAGAGAGATGCAATAGCGGCGAATCCAGTAGTGACGAGGATAGCGTTGTCACTGAGGAGAGTCCAAGCGCGGGTGGTCCAACCGGTAAAATTATTATTAGTCACATATAATGACAAAATAATAAAATAGAAGTAACGTTCTTGTTGCCCGTGATCTGATTCTATTCCAAATTAAATACATACAGAGGAAAATATAAATAAATTGAAAATTATTTTTATAAATATTTGTCGAACCTAATCACTAAATGCAACGGAATAAATAATCAGTGTGTCGCGTAATGTAGCTAATTTTATTCATCTGTCTTGAGGTGCATATATGTTAAAAGAAAAAAAAATAAATAAAACGCATTGTACAATATATGGTTCAAGCGTCATTTGATTCCGCTAAACATTAGCATCACGTGACCTTAACTATTTCTGCCGGATGATACGCCAATAATCAATACACATTATTTTTCTTTCATACGTACAAGTAGAAAAAGTGATTTAACTGCGCATTGAAATGTGAAGAAACCAGCATACACGTGATCATATGAAATAAATTCTCCAATAAAAACGTATACACTAATTATTATTAATCTTGATAGGTACCGGTCTTTCGGATACCAGTAGTACCGGTTCCGCTCGCGACACTCCACCTCCGCCCAGACCGCCAGCTAGGAGGCCGCCTGGCGCCGACATCACTGACATCACTGAATACACGCCACATGCCTATTGCAATATCCAACCACCGGACGTTACTCACGTGACGAGCAGTACCCCGATCGGTCAGCAGCAATCGGCAACGCGGCGACCTGGAGCCGATCGGGTGAACCGTTATGCGCACGTGGTCGAAGATCAAAATAGTACTGGTACCACAGGCCGCTGGAAAGTCTCTGCAAAGATTCAGCAATTATTAAACACGTTGAAACGGCCGAAGCGTCGGCCCCTGCCAGAGTTCTACGAGGACGACGATATCGAACTGGAGATCGCAGCGAATCCAAAGGATCCAAATGCTCCCAAACCCGAAGGTGGTTCCATGACATCGGCGGTAGGCGAAACGCTATCAGTGCCATCGGGGTTACCACGATCTCTCGAAGCTGCCATTCAGAGGTGAAGTATCAATAAGTCAATAACGTCGCATTTTGCGAACTGCGAGTGAAAATTTGTATATACTCACAAGGGACGTTTCACAACTATTTGGAACCAATTTGATTCTTCTTGAAATATGTTGTTAAAAACAAAAAATCTGAATTGATCCCCTTTCATTGATCCGTATAAATCCCATAGCAGATATAAAAACGCAAGGCAATAAGGTATAAGCAGTAAATGAAACTGTTAATCACCGTAGAGAACGTAAGATTATTGCCTTACATTCTCTATTGTGAGATTGTCCAATTTACTTACTGTTTACGTCTTACTGCCTTACATTTTTTAAATGTGTTTGTGTGTTTCTGGCTTAAGAAACATTTCTCACGTTTAGGTATGGCTCGGCGACATACAAGGCGCCTGTGGCTACCGTCCTGGATCCTAATGGCAAGCTTTGCGTAACACTTACATACGGTAAACTGTTCAGTCGTTCTCATAAGATTGCCTACACCCTTCTGAATAAGGCTTTAAGTCGCGGAGGAGATTGCTGTCTAAAACCTGGCGACAGAATCGCCCTGGTTTATCCGAACAACGATCCGATTAGCTTCATGTGCGCCTTTTATGGCTGTCTTCAAGCCGGTATCGTGCCAGTGCCCATTGAAGTACCTCTGACTCGTCGTGATGCAGGTTCTCAACAGATTGGATTTCTTTTAGGAAGCTGTGGAATTCAGGTAAACGAAGTACCATCTCTTATCTTATCCACCAAACAATATTTCTTTCTGTATTTACATGTTCAATTAGCCGTACATTCTTGCGATTTTTATCGCGATTTGCGTTAATGTATGTAATTGTGATAACTCACTCGAATTAGCATTGTCTATATATCTTGATTTTCAGGTGGCGTTGACTAGTGAAGCGTGTCTGAAGGGTCTGCCAAAGACGGCAGCTGGCGAAGTGATAGCCTTTAAAGGCTGGCCAAAACTACATTGGTTCGTTACTGAGCATCTTGGCAAGACGCCCAAAGATTGGCTACCGCCACCACGGCTTACCGATGACACGCCCGCATATATTGAATATACTACCGATAAAGACGGCTCCGTGATGGGTGTGACTATTACTAGGGCGGCAATGATGGCCCACTGTCGTGCTCTCACGCAGGCTTGCGGTTACACCGAAGGCGAGAATGCTGTCTGCGTGCTTGACTTTAAGCGGGAAGTCGGCCTCTGGCACAGTACTTTAACCAGTGTACTAAATGGCATGCATGTCATTTTCATCCCTTATGCCCTGATGAAGGTTAATCCTGCTAGCTGGATGCAAATGATCACGAAGCATCGTGCCAGCGTCGCGGTCGTAAAATCGCGAGATCTTCACTGGGGTCTGTTAGCAACTAAGGATCACAAGGATGTCTCTCTGGCGTCATTGCGGTTACTACTCGTTGCAGATGGCGCGAATCCCTGGTCTCTCTCGTCCTGCGATCAATTTCTCTCAGTGTTCCAATCAAAAGGACTCAGACCAGATGCTGTCTGTCCTTGCGCTTCCTCAAGCGAGGCTCTCACAGTATCCGTACGAAGGCCAGGACGCGCAGGAGTAAATGCGACTGGTCGTGGAGTTCTCTCTATGTCCGGTCTAAGTTACGGAGTTGTTAGAGTAGATCAGGAGAATTCTCTTACATCATTAACACTACAAGATTGCGGACAAGTCATGCCTGGAAGTGAGTCTCTTTGTAAATTGATTGTTTTTTTTTACATTATGACGTATCTTAATGACAATGTATATTTATATTTTTTACAGGTGTAGTAGTCGTTATTAAGATGGAAGGACAGCCATTTATTTGTAAGACGGATGAAGTAGGTGAAATTTGCGTGCATAGTGCAGCGACTGGTACCCAATATTGGGGCTTGCAAGGGCTTACCAACAATACCTTCAAGATATTGCCCTTACAAGTCGACGGCACTACCTTGAGTGATGTAGAATACACGCGTTCCGGTTTGCTGGGTTTTCTTGGTCCTGGAGGACTTGTGTTTGTCTGCGGATCACGGGACGGTCTCATGACGGTGACTGGCAGGAAACACAATGCCGACGACATTATTGCCACTGTGCTAGCGGTCGAACCAATGAAATTTATATATCGCGGTAGAATCGCCGTTTTCAGTGTGAGAGTCCTTAGGGACGAAAGGATATGCGTCGTAGCCGAACAACGGCCTGATTGCAGTGAGGAAGAGGTACATTCTAGAATTAAATATTATTTAAATAAGAAGATGACGGAATTTTTATTTGAAGAAGAAAGAATATGTATTTGTCAGAAACCGACTTGAGCACCTTTAAAATATTTCTTATTATATAATACAATTAACGAGGCACTTAGGAGTCAACGGTAGAACGAATATTGCGCAAGAAACTTAGTATACAATTGTGTCAATCAATTGAATTCATTATAAATTTCGGCTCCGATTTGAGCCACCTTCATCAAAATTCTTAACGTTGCTGAAACAATGTTGAAAAATAAATCTTAGTTTAAGTGTTTTATATGCAATTGTGGTGGCGACGTAGTGAAATACGATCTTCCTTCACATTATCCAATGTTATGCACAGCTGTTCCATGGCTGAGTGGATTGCCCATCTCAGAACGCGTTATTAAGAGAAAAAATTGTAACGTGTTAGGAAATGGATGGAAATTCAAAATTCGTATAAAAGCGATATTCACCTCATAGCCAACAACAATTATATACTGTATAGGAACACGTCGAGTAGAAAGATGCAGGAAAAGATAATAAATAATTAACTATTGTCATATGTTAAAATTATAAATAATTTAAGAGAATCAAAAACTGTCGTGCATACCCTAAGTGCCTCGTTAATTTATTGATTATTATTGTATTATATTAATTAAAGGAGTCTCTAAGTTATTTACAACTATTAATTCTATTGTTAGTTTTAATTTCTCATCATTTTATATAGAGCTTCCAATGGATGTCTCGAGTATTACAAGCGGTGGACTCGATCCATGCAGTAGGAATATATTGTCTTGCCTTGGTACCACCTAATTATTTACCCAAAACGCCATTAGGTGGCATCCACCTGTCGGAAACGAAACGCCGCTTCCTCGAGGGTACTCTCCATCCAGCTAATGTGCTCCTCTGCCCTCACACATGTGTCACTAATTTGCCAAAACCGCGCGAAATCCATTCAGGTAAGTGAAGCAAAATCTATCGGCTGATATTGCATTGATATTTTTTTGATAAGACTGACAGATATCGATGTGTAAACCTAAATTAGAAAAATCATGCAAACGTTTCTTAAAAATGCCAGAGGTTTTTTTATATATGGACAAAATAGAACTTTATAAAGAATATAGATATTATTAACGTAAGATATATGTGTAAAGAAAGTAAATAAATTATATTTAATTTTAAAAAATCAAATAATAAGTTGATATTTAGTATTAAATCTCTTGATGTAGATACTAGTCAGAATAATCTGATTTTTGAAAATTATATTATGTATGTGAATTGTCGAAAGTGATGAAGAAAGCGAAGAGAAGATAAATAAAAAAAGAGAAAATATACGTATATTTGTGAAAGTGAAGAAAAAGGAGTAACAAGAAATAGTAAAAAATGTATTGATAATTACGAATTTTACTTTTTTTTAGAATTCTTTGTATATATCACGACAAGAGATTTCATATATATATATACACATATGTATATCTATATGAAATTCTTGGTAGACTTCAAGAATCTGGCACACACTTACATAGTGTAATGTGTTTATTTATATATATGGATGTTTCAAAGTATATGTGTTGTAAGAATCACAATAGAATTTGTCTATTTATCTTTTTATAACATTTCTTTAAGGGTCAGCAAGAGTCACTGTGGAGATTTCTATCGGAAACGAATTTTTATTGTCCAAAATTACAACTAAAATATTACGAAAATCGCAATGTAATTGCGATATTCGTAATCAAGAGAATTATGCTTGCATCTAAAGAGTGATTTTTTGAAAAAAAAAATATTGGGGAAAAAAATGGAAATTCTTTTTAATATCTCACCCAATTTACATCATAATGTAGTTGGAGTGCAGATAAGCTTATTTATTATTATGTTTTAAAAACCAAATTGTAAAATCTAGTTTTTTAGCAGACTTCGCAATTTTATAAAGCCAAAAAAGGTCTTATGACAAAACATTGCTTCTACGAAACAAAATATAGTTCAACTTGATTATATCTATACCGTAAGAGTAAAATGCAGATCATTTTATTTATTGTAATATTTTTAAGAGTAAAATTGTAAAATCCGTCTCTTCAGGCTTCATAGCTTCGTAAAACATGAGCCAAAAAGTTTTATTGTGAAATATTTTTTCTACGAGAATATGGTAGAGTGCTGATATGTATCTACACTCATTACAAATGAGGTGTAAATAAATTAGCTCATCACTCCTGTCGACTCTTAATCAAATTAATATTTGTATTAATTAAATATTGGCTAAATATATCTCACAAGAGTGAATTTTTTAATGATTATATACAAATGTACATCTTTTTGAGATATGGAATACATAATAATATTGTTATATCTTCTTGGGAAATTACTTTGAATTCATTTAAGTATTCCAAAATATAGAACACAAAGTTACATATTTTGTTTTATTAAGAATCCTTATAGTTAATTATGTATGCTTAGCATGTCATTCTATTTAGTTAGCTTTCTTTCTTTTGGCTGAGTTCTGAATACCTCTTATTGTTAGTATCTTAATTAAGTGCAAATATAATTGATTTCAACGATTAACAAGAGGTTCTGCTTTTTGCTGAACTGTTTTATCGCTGGAAACATCATATTTTTTACTTTCTTGTATTCAGTGTTTTTCTGTATTTTTTTTAATTTTACGTCGATATTTTGTGTATAACGTAATCAATCTCGGATCTGTGTACAATTAGTTTGGACTGTTTGATTCGATTAAAAGAAAGATATTTGAAAATTCAAGCATCCATGGATCCAAAGATTCGTGAATGCATGTTAAATCATAGACCTGTGAAGCAGAAGAACGCTCGTATTGTTGGCTCCGATGGTGAAAATCAGATTGCTCTAGCTTTGATTTTTCCGGCCTCAGTCAGGGGAGAGTATGTGAGCTACTCATTATTGGGTTGAGTGTTTGTGTTGGTTTACTAACGGAATGGTGCGGGGGCGTGTAGCGGGGGATTCTGTTGCAGATGTTGGACCGGCCAGTGTCATGGTAGGAAATATTGTCCAAGGCAACCGATTGGCTTCTGCCCAGGGACGAGATATGGGTGTCCTAGACGAAGATAGTGATAATGCTAAAAAGGTTCATAAGTTCAATGAAACTTAATAAAAGCCCATATACGTAGACAGAAAAAGTGACTTCAATATTAAATTATTATATTATTATTCATCTTTTAGTACCAATTTATTTCCGAAATTCTACGGTGGCGCGCTGTCAGTACTTCAGATCATGTGATATTTACGTCGTTAAACGCGAAGGGCACCGTGGCTACCTCATTGTCCTGCTCGCAGTTGCATAAGAAAGCTGAGAGGATTGGGAATCTACTCTTGGATCGAGGGAGGATTAACACTGGAGACCATGTAGCACTTATTTTCCCACCTGGTACTGATCTAATATGCGCGTTTTATGGCTGTTTATATGTTGGCGCTGTGCCGGTAACCATCAGGCCACCTCATCCTCAAAATCTTCAAACGACCTTGCCGACTGTTCGCATGATCGTGGACGTCAGTAAATCTGTCCTCGTATTGACTAACCAGAACCTACTCAAATTATTGAAGACAAAGGTAATTAAAAATGTTCGATTGTAATATCCATTAGAATGTGACGAAGGTACACATTTTGATTGATCGATGTTGTTGCTATGCTTAGGAAGCAAACAACGTGGTTGATGTGAAGAGTTGGCCAATGATCTTAGATATGGACGACATGCCAAAGAAGAAGCTACCGGTAATGTATCGAGCACCCACCGCGGAGATGCTGGCCTATCTCGACTTCAGTGTTTCGACAACGGGCATGCTCGCTGGCATCAAAATGTCTCATGCAGCAGTTACTTCGTTGTGCCGTGCCATGAAGCTAGCGTGTGAACTCTATCCTTCCAGACATATCGCTCTCTGTCTGGATCCATACTCGGGCCTTGGTTTTGCCTTATGGTGTCTCAGCAGTATATACAGTGGACATCATTCTATACTTATACCACCATCGGAGGCGAGTACAATTCTTATGCTCATTAAAAAAATTCAACAATAATAAATAAAAATCAAGAATGAAGATATTTAATTTATAGATATTTAATTATCATTTTGTTATCATTGCCAGGTGGAAGCCAACCCTGCACTCTGGTTGTCGGCAGTCAGTCAATCTAGAGTAAGAGATACTTTCTGCTCGTACGGTGTTATGGAGCTGTGCACGAAAGGACTCGGTTCCTCGGTACACACGCTCAAGGCGCGAGGCGTCAGTCTGGCATGTGTTAGAACATGTGTCGTCGTCGCCGAGGAGAGACCACGGATCGCGTTAACAACGAGTTTTAGTAAGCTATTCTCCGCACTCGGTCTGAGTCCCCGCGCGGTCTCTACCTCATTTGGCTGTAGAGTAAACACTGCCATTTGCTTACAGGTAAAATTGATTGTCGAGATTAAGCATTTATATGGATCCCGAAGACTTATTTTTATATATTATTACTTTCTTGATTCTGTTTTTTATCAGGGAGCGTCCAGTCCGGAGCCCTCGACAGTCTATGTAGACCTTCGTGCATTGCGTAATGACCGAGTGTCTTTGGTGGAACGAGGCAGTCCACATTCTCTGTGCTTGATGGAATCGGGCAAATTACTGCCTGGGGTAAAAGTAATCATCGCGAATCCTGAAACCAAAGGTCAATGTGGTGACTCGCATCTAGGCGAAATCTGGGTACAGTCATCACACAATGCGAGCGGTTATTTCACAATCTATGGTGATGAGAGCGATTACGCTGATCATTTTAACGCGCGACTAGTTACTGGCAATACGAGCGAAGTCTATGCACGGACTGGCTACCTTGGTTTCTTGAGAAGGACCGAGAGCATCCAGCAGTCAGTGATTAGCGACGTACCCGGTGATACTAATGTGCCCGAGGCTGATCTCATTCCAAGCGATCCGGAACTTCATGATGCCGTATTCGTCGTTGGCGCTCTCGACGAGGCCATCTTACTACGAGGTATGCGCTATCATCCAATAGACATCGAAAACAGTGTCATGCGGTGTCACAAGAAAATCGCAGAATGGTAAGTTCTTTTGAAGTCTACGCAATTTAAATATTTCTTAATCTTTTGATAATATGTAATACTAGCCATATACTGTTACGAATCTATATTCTCTTATTCTTAATTTTTATATTGGCGATTCGCTACTAATCTGTTATATTATCGTTTTTTTTTTTTTCAGCGCTGTGTTCACATGGACCAATCTGCTAGTGGTAGTGGTAGAATTGGACGGTAGTGAAAGCGAAGCCCTCGATCTTGTAGCTCTGGTGACGAGTGCTGTGCTCGAAGAACACCATTTGGTAGTTGGCGTAGTAGTTGTAGTGGACCCCGGTGTGGTACCCATTAATTCGCGCGGTGAGAAGCAACGGATGCATTTGCGTGATGGCTTTCTCGCGGACCAGCTCGATCCTATCTACGTGGCGTATAATATGTAAATGGGTGTGCGAGAAAATGTTCTCACCTTCTATGTATTCCGCCCTCCTTTCCGCCGACAATTCTTATCCGATATATATTGAGGCTGCAGTGGAACTTCATTCACGAGGATGATTTGCTCCAATAATGCTGGAACGAGCAACTTTAGCAAGAATTTTAATTCTCATTTGCTTTATTTGATAACTCTAATTTACAAAAAGTTTCTCTTTTATTATTTTGAACTAGTCAAGATGTTTCTTATAGATTTTTGGGTGCTGAAAATAATGCCACAAACCAAAAGATTCCACACGCTTATTTTGGAAAAATGACTCGATATAATTATTCTATTTTGAGATATGTTGTAGCTTTTATAATTCTGAATAAATATATTTATTGGCACACTTATATAAAATCAAGAGATAAAGAAATATAGAACTCGTGAACATAGAATCTGAGTGTCTGCCATATCTCTTTGAGATTTGATGTTTTCTTTTATATATAATTTAGATTACATATATACGTATATCTTCCTGATTGTTGAGTGCTGCGCACATACATTTATGTAGAGTATTTTTATTCGTGTGTGATTTTATAAATTGGATGTATTCATGAAGTCTGATACTTTTGTATATTTGTATAGAGTTGAGCCTAATTTCCAAACGTCAAAAAACATATAAATTATCATAGGAGTCAACTTGCGAAAAATATTGGTGGGGGGGGGAAGGGCACCGAGAAATATTGAGGGAGAACACAATATCCATTTTTTGCGGTGCTCCTGATAAAAATAATTCGCTGAAATAACTAAAATCTATCATATTAATGGAGATTTTAACGATTTCAACGATTTATTTCCATCAATGCATCGTAAAGAAGCGGATTGTTGTGTAGTTGACATCTACTTCTTCAGAGGGCTGTAGTGCACAAAATATTTTACAGGAAAAAGGCTTTCACATGTCCTTTCTCAGATTTCTCTCTGATATATATATATATACACACACACACAGAGATACTAGGGGTTCCTTCCAAGGAGCATGTTTGGATTCCCTGGGTACTCCTCGGATGTCATGTCATCCTTGTTGTTTAACAAACATTAATTACACTAGTTTACAGTAAAAAATTACTTTGGACCAGACTACGTGTTTTTTTATAGATTTTTGGATGCTGAAAATAATACCGCAAACGAAAAAATTCTAGCACGTCGGATTTTCAAGATAATTGAGGTTTAATACTTAAAAAATAGCTTTTTTTTGCGATATTTGACATTTTTTAATAAAGAAGGTTAACGTTATCTTGAAATTTCGATCAGGAATCATGAATGTATTGTGCATCCCCTATAAAATGCATTTTTTTTTTTATTTCAATACCTTACTTTTTAGCCATGTTATGAACGAATAAAGACAGGAGCTATTTTGAATATGGACTCCGGCAGCGTTAAATGTGTATGCGTATTAATTTCTTTAAGGTCTCATTTTGATAACTGTACCTTAATACTTTTATGCATAGAATTCTGAGATTAATCCACTGGTGTAATAAAAATACATCGTTGCTTAAAAAAAAAGAATGCAATTAGTAATATGCAACCACATATCTTTCATAAAACAACTCTTTCTCCTCTCCCCTTTTTCTCTCCCCCCCCCCCCCCCCTTTCTCACTCTCTCTCCATATGTGTGTATGCGCGTTGTTGTTTTAAAATGATTTTAGCGTTACCGCATGCGCATATGACGTTGTCACGGTCCTCATATTCGAAATAGCTCTTATCTTTAATCGTTCATAACATGGCTAAAAAGTAAAGTATTGAATTTAAAATAAGATGCATTTTATAGGGTATGAACAATACATTCATGACTTCTGATCGAAATTTCAAGATAACGTTAACCTTCTTTATTAAAAAATGTCAAATATCGCAAAAAAAAGCCATTTTTTAAGTATTAAACCTCAATTATCTTGGAAATCTGACGTGCTAGAATTTTTTCGTTTGCGGCATAGTTTTCAGCATTTAAAAATCTATAAGAGACACGTAGTCCGGTCCAAAGTAATTGAAAAAAAAATTTTTTTGTAAACTAGTATTATTTATAACAAGTTTTCAAAATGCTCTCCATTTTTATATAACGTGACTCGATCAGTTATATCGTTTTGTACTTCGCTATAGCATATATCTCTTCAATTACAGTTGCGAAAGTAGAATGTAATTGGGCTATTATTTCTTCTTCAGTTTCTACCGGATTCTTATCTGTAGATAAAAAGATGCTACAGCGAAATACAAACGACATAATTGGTTAAGCCGTTATATGCATTCAACAGAATGGAAAATATCTTGAAAACTTGTTATAAATAATAATGTTTTAAAAAATGATTTATTAATTAATTATTTCGGATTAAACAAAGGAGCGAGACAAAAAATAACCAATTTTGATCGTGAATGGATACCTTTAAAACCTATGCAGTTATCAAGCGATTAGTTCTTACTTATAGATCCATAAATAAAAACCAATCGCTCAATGAGTAAGCTGCATTCCATCAAAAAGAAAATGTTGCAACCTTTTTTAGGCCCAGAGTGTACATGTTTCAAAAAATATATATATGTACTGAAAAGTATCAGACTTTATGAACATATTCAGGGTGTTTACTAATGTCTTGTAAAAAAAACTCTTTCGGAATTCCCGGATTTTCCAGGGCTGCGGTCCGATTCACGCCCACAGCGCTCACAGTTCTCACAATATTAATGATCAGTCCGATTCATTCGAGACCCATAACCTGTGTATCACACTTGTCAATAATGGATATATATGGATCATATTGTCAAACGGCATGCAAATATCTGCCATTTCGGAAAGAATTGATAAAAACGCTCGATGTATAAATTTTCGTTGCCAAATCAATGCAGTGTGATGAGTCCGACGATAATCAACGATGTTATAACCTCGATCCAATCATATTTAATTATTAAAACAATATTAACTATTATTATCAATTACATTTAATTATTTTTAGTAAGCGATTATACTACATGAATGCATCTATTCCACATTCACAATTCATATTAGGTAGTCCTCTTTTTTCCGCGTAAATAAAGTGGATGCTCACGCCGACCCATCTCCGGATCACCGTGAGCATGTGTGAATTAAAAAATCCATGACGTGGATCACTTTGCTCACGCAAAACGTTCAGGGAGTGAATCGGATCGACCGTGAGCGCGTTGATAGCGCTGTAAGCGTGAATCGGACCGCGGCCCAGGTATTTTTGTTCAAAATTAAAAATGAGTTTAGAAAATCTTTTAATGCAATTTTTTGATGAAAATTATTGAAACCAATATTTGGCAATTAATAATTGATCCTTGTTGACTATTGAAAATTTCAAAATGGTAGAAGACTCTTTTCGACTCAGTTTAGTCCACTCTATCAGCGCACGAAATATTTGGCGATTTCATTCTGGGATATCCTGTATGTGTATATGAATTTACAATAGGCGATAAATTTATTGTCTTAGAAAAATCTTATATTTAAAGTTTTCATAACATGGAAAAAAGTAAAATATTAAAAATAAAAAATGCATTTTATAGAGCATGATCAATATATTCATGATTTCTGATTAAAATTTTATAATTTTTTTTACAAAGTAAATATTGCGAAAAGTCATTTTTTTTATATTAAACGTCAATTTCTAGAACCTAATTGGAGATTTGGCTTGCAGCATCCAATCTTCTTCTTCTTAGCTGTTAATTGACTCCATCTCTGTCATCGGAGTCATCTACGAAATGCTATTAAAGATCGTCTATCTTGGATAAATTTTCGTCATTCACTAAAAAGAGAGGTTCCAAAGGCCTGGAGGTAATTGAAGAGCGTTGACATTATCGACAATTGATATAAATATGTGATTATTAACATAAATATTTAACTAATAATACGTTGTTAAATTCGTGATTTTTTATTATTATATAAATGCTTCATAAATAAGTATGCATATACTTATAATGTTATAATTTATAATCTCATATACGGAATAAAGCAAAAGTATCGGAACCCCTAAATATCCTGGAAAATATAAATTTTATAAGTGTTTCAGATAAAAGTTATAGGATTTAAAAAGATCTTTTTACTGATCTTATCAGTTCGCGGTATAAGCCTTTCAAACAACATTATTGTGTTTTTATTTGAATCACGTTTTTCTTTGTTCTTGTTTATCAGTTTGACTTTGGATGCTGTCGCCAAGATCAAGGTCAAACTGATAAGATCAATAAAAAGATCTTTTTAAATCCTACAACTTTTATCTGAAACATATATTTTCCGAGATATTCAGGGTTTCGATACTTTTGCCTCATCCTGTATATTGCCGCAAAATTACAATTTTTTCTCTACAATTATTATCTCCATTAATAAACTCAGATAACATTAAAATTGCAGTTTTAAATAAAAATCGAGTATTATTGAGTACTGAGGCTAGACTCTTACGAGGTGTATGTATCGCGTAACCGCATAATTCATCAGAAGCGATCTGTTGTTGTAATTTCGCGTTTTACTGATTATTAATTAGTTATGCGCTTACGCGATACGCGACAAATATGCCTCATAGGATTCCACCCTGAATGTACATATAAAACATGTCTATGAAACATCAGGATACTAATAAATCATAAAATTAGTATTATCAATTTGTTCTATTCTTATTATAAACTTTCAAACCATAATACAAAAAAGAATTTGCTATATTATTAGGCTATCAAAAAAATGCACATTTAGAAAAATAAGAATAAATGTTTTTTAATGGCCTCAAAAAATTATTCTTAAATTACTTTGATTAAAAAATGTCACATTTGATTACTATTCTAACATGTCTGAAAAGTTATTTTTTGTTACATTCTTTTATATAAAAAAACAATCATTTCACTTTTTTGGTGAACGACTGAATGAGCAAAGACACTATTTTAAATCTGGAATTTAGATTGATCATATTTATAATTCCGTATATTTAACTTTTATAGATCCTTTTTCACAAATTCTTACTCTAAGGGATATATATATTCGTTTTAATCAGTTATTTGCGCACAAGATTCGTTATTGGCATAGAAATGAGCGAAAGATTAAAGTAAAACGTAAATAAAAATATCGTGATAGATGGAGTTCTACTGTATGCATTAAGGAATGTTAATGCATTCCAGCAAGTATTACTGGCAAAAAGTATGTATATACAAAGTTCAAACATTTTTTAAATCCGACTGCCAAAAATCTTTGGAACTGGTTAGATCAGTATTACACACACACACACACGCACGCACACACGCACATACACACATTATGTATATTATTTGAAAAATAATCGATGATAAATCATACAATCAATGATTAATAGAATTAGTAAATAAAATTTCACCGCTCACTATAATGCTCCAGTATCTAACAAAATTTTATCAAGAAATATGAATATTGCATTTTTCAATTATCGACAGTTTTGCGATCCATTTCTATAATGTTAAACTCGCATAACGATCGAATTTAATTTCGACATTCGGTATTTGCGAAATGAAAGATATATAACAATTTTAGCGTATTAGGCGACGCACACAAAATCGGAGTTTTGTACATTTTGACAAAGTCTTTTTATATCATAATATGCGCAAACATATTTGTATTTGAGATACTTTTACATTAATTTATAATTTTGCTGCGAGAAACAGCCCCTCCTCTCGTTGACGGGAGCAACGAAAGATTTTGTCACGAAGACGATTTGACAATATTCGTTAACAATATTCTTTTTTATTATTGTTAGCCGTACCTATTTTTATGATTAAGTAGCAGTAAATTTGATAATTATTCGGAATTTAATCAGTCGGGTATATTCTCTCAATTTCATTTGCGCGCACAAATGAATATAATTATAGGACTAGTTCAAGCTGATATATAAGAATATAAATACCTTGCATATTATCACTTTAGGACTGTCATTTGTTTTTTTTTTTAATCATTTATACTCTTATTAGAGAATCGGAAATGTTAATCTGACAGCATGGCCTATATTTAGACATAAAAATAAGATTAGAAACGATTTTGGTCTAATCTTTGATCTAAAAAAAGAAGCATAAAAATCCAATAAAAAATTCAATGATTTAAAACAAGAAAAATTTGATATTAACATTTCTTACAAAATATATTTGAACAATCTTATATATGCAGACTGGTCGAGTTTTAAAGAGCTGCACACCATCAGGAACACGAAACAGGGAACAGAATAAGAATTCCAATCCATCTAAAACTATTCTACAGTACGTAGTTTCTGATAAGTTGAAATCTTTATTCTCTCTTCCCTGTGTCCTGTATCTTTGATTGTGCGCAGCTCCTAAAACAAGACTAATGGAAAGGAGATATTTCTCTTATTTTTTTTTATGAACTTTTTATTTGAATGTTATTTGTAAAAGTAAAACATCAAGCCCAGAAGTCGATCACAATTAATTTTTCTTACTTAACTTTCTTCACTTATTTTCTTATCTTTTTTACGAATATGTACATACGGGAACACAAATGCCTTAACATGCTTTTTCATGCCTTCTCATTCCTTCTCATGTCTTCTCCGATACGCGTGCAACTTTGGATATTTAGACATTTGTGTCCCCATGCGTACAATTGTTGGCAATCCTTTAATCTAATGTATTTTTAAATATATGACGATATACGTATATGCTATGTACATCATACAACGCCTATCATTGTGATTATTGAGAGATGTCATGATTACAATAATCATATGTGTATTTGTTGCGCGTGGAAGATTGTCATATTGCGAATATTGCTTTATTGGAGAAACACTTTTTATTATCGTTACCATTTCTTTATATAAATATTCATGTTTTTTTATTAATAATTGTGTTTATTGTATTTCTTCTTGTCAATCCTTGACAGAATTTAAATTAAAACTGCATAATACCGACGATCGATTTCATTGACTTTGACATGTAATGTCAAGGTTTTGACTCTGAGTGAAGGCTCAAAAGTTTTAGCCGTCACGCGTTTTTGTTAAAAAGTTATTAACAAAAGAATTTAAAGATGTATTTAATCCGCTTACCCCGTTTTGCATGGAAAGTTTTATTTGAATCCATGTAAAATTTCGTTTTGTGTTGTAAAATATTTACAATGGCATAAATTAGCAATGCCCATTATTGGGGGCATTGGGATCCGGGCACGTCGCGTTTCGTTTGGTTCGGCTTGGCTTAGCGAGCGAAACAGCGAGAGAATCTGTCCTCGCTTTCAGCAGCGAGAGAACCCGTTCTTCTCGCTCTGATCGCTATATCGAAACAAAACAGATATAAGTAAAATATCTTTATTACAATTTGTTATTTATTTATTATTCATAAGTCAATATTCATAATCCGATCTTATATATTCAACGTCATCTTAAATATGTCTCAAAATAGAATGAAAGGTCATAAGGCGAACGTCTGTGCGAGATAAACTTTACGTTATTTAAATATAAGATCAGTCTATGAATATCGATTATAATTTTATAAAAATTCACTCTTGTTAATAAAATAGCGCCCGTGACTCACAAAAGTGATCCACCTCCAACGTTCTAAATTTTGTTAAATTTTGAATATGTATAATACACCCCTTTTATCAATTAACAGTAAAAATCGTGTCACTGAATAATAGTTCACGAGACATTAATTAAAATTTTCCGTGTGGGTTATATATACCGGATTTGTAACGTGAAACGCAACTAATCGGTGTAGCTGAGCAAGTAAAGCGCGCGGATAATACGCTGGACATCCCATGCGCGAATCTTACTCTTTTTCCTTTATTTTCATAATATGTTTTTCTGAAAAGACTAATCGAATTAATTACCAGTGATCGAGTAGGACAAACAATATATTCTTATATATTATTGCTATTATTCATGTACTCTTAAACCAACGATTGTAGGAAAAATAATGATTCGCCATTTGCAAAGTTAAGAAGTAACGCATTACTTATAATGTTGTTAATGTTTTCGTTACTTTTTTTGGTAACAATCATTACTTTTTTCTATCTGTAACGGTAACGATATCGATTCAGTCGTTACTTTAATCGTTACTACAGTTTTTATTGAATGTTTTAGATTGGATATTTTGACATTGCTACCGCTGAAAGATGTTTTGCTTTAGTGTCCCTATAGAAGTGTACTTCTAATTACCCAAGTGTATCGTTGTTATAACAAATGAGCGAAATACTTAAATTTTTTTTAATGCTTGTGATTTTTTCCAAGTATGGAAATATGTATATATAATTTAACATTGTTTAATAAAAGGTTATATGCAATAAATATAACTATAAAATGTTTATTTTCTCATTTTTATTTCTTAAAAAATTTCTCGCGCTCTCTCTCTCTCTCAATTAATAAAAGCAGCGATGTAAGCATGTACTGTTCAAGGGAATTCAGCATAAAATTTATTTAAATATCCCAAGATATATATGATACAAAAGAATCACATTAATGAATTATTTGGCTGAATTTGTTTCGAAAAAAGATTTAATTTTAATTGATTTCTGACATGCCTAGTGTACAAATAATTTCTTTCCAACCCTATTAGAAATTTGTAATATTGTTAACAAGTTTTTTGAAAATATAAGTCAGCTGTTAGTGCAATTGGCGCTTAAATAACAATATAAATTTTTAATCGAATTAAATGAAATAATCACAAATTTTTGCATGTACTAAGTGATAAAAATAGAATGTTTACAGCGCATATAAGGAACGGTAAAGATAGAAGGCTTACAGCGCGTGAGTGCCCCAACTGAACGCAATCATGACCTCTGCTACACGGCACGCTTAATCGGGTTTAATAACATCCGTAGTTATGAAATTGGCCAATCATAGCTTTTCGTCGGGAGAATGGAATGATTGTGATTGGCCAGTTTTCATAACTACGGATGTTATTAAACTCGATTAAGGGTGCCGTGTAAATGTAGTCATAGTTTATCTAAAAATTTAAAACGATTTTTACATTGGACAAGTAGCTGTTGTTATAACTATCGATTATAATGACAGACCCCTGGATCTATAGATGTTTCAATCCTTCGATCTTTCATGGATTTATGGTTATAGATATAATATCACTTAATATTTACCTCTGGCATGCGCGATTATATAAACGAACGTTTTATAAGAACTTTACAAGCATTTTAAAATCATAAATTACTTATAAATGTAGGCTATTAAAAGGTGAAAAAGTTAAACAGAAATTTAATGTAACAGATTAATCGAATCCTCGTAGATTTTGGTAAAGTTCCTAGAGTTATATTCATTTGTGGAAACTGAAATACTACATGTGTGATTAATTCATTAGCGTTCAAAATCTCTTCTTCATCTAAAATTTTATAGTGATTAATATACATATAATTTGATCCAAAAGATATTATCCAAAAGATGATATAATAAAAACAAAAGAAAAAGATTGTAAAATTAGGAGTGTTTATTAATACAAATACTATTGGGCGTTAAGGGATTGGTCTTATGATTTATATAAGATCTATAAAAAAAAGTCCGGAGACTATAAAATATCTTGGAAATAATTGACTATGGTAGTATCTCCATATATGTATCTAGATACACGTATAGAGATACATTTTGTGTATCTACCTGTGCATCTGAAATACAATTAAATTTGCGTATTTGTATTAATTTGTAGTTATAGATACAAAAACACATCATTTAAACTGATTTTCAGATGCATTTCCTCGGCAAAGACACAATTCCATTACACGTGTGATAACGTCATTCTTGATTAAAGGGATCCTAAAACCGTTTGTATTACCGACCATCATAATTTTCGTATAACAATTACTTTTTTCCTCTTTTACAGATTCGAAAATCTTTTTCCGGGATTAAAGTATACACATTAATACGTGTCTGTGAGGTGGAGTTTATACCAAGAACGACAAAAAATTCCGAAATTGAAATCTTAAGAAAAATTATTTGTCGTTTGCTTTAATCATGGAAAAAGATTTTCGAATTTATAAAAGAGGAAAAAGTAATTGTTATACAAAAATTACGATTTAGTCAGTAATACAGACGGCTTTAGGGGTGGCAACCCAGTTGAACACGAGCCACTCGACACAGCGCTTGAGACTACAGAGCTCCTAAGGTTTGTTCGCGTCGCATGCTCCAACATACTCCTACCATAGCTCCTACTCACTCTATCAAGCGCGTTGGAGTGAGTAGGAGCTATGGTAGGAGCATATTGGAACATATTGGAGCATGCGACGCGAACAAACCCCTAGGCACTGGTCGCTGTGATTGGTGGTGTCCAATCGAGCCGTGATCAATCGGGATCACCCCCGGCTTTAGGATCCTCTTAAGGTGCCTTTTCATGCAGCGAAAAAATCGCTGCGATTGATGGTTACGTGATCATTCGCTAGCCAGTAATCGCTATTCGCCGAAATTTTCCAGCTTTTAGCGAATGTCGTGGAATATCAAATGTTGTACTATATACTATGTAAAGATATGTTATAAAATATATTATAAGATATATAAATGATTATAGATATATAAATGGATTTTCGTGCATTTATTTGATGAATAATATACTTGTGTATAAATAAATGAACACTGCATTTGTTGATTATGGGTCTGTTTTCTGTGGCTGAACTAGTGTATATGTACACTTTTGGAACTTCAAGTGAGAAAGATATACGTTTGATATTTGTTTAAAGCGAGAAAGAGAGTTCTAGAACAGTCTAGTGCAGGAACAGAAAGCAGACCATATATAACATAATCCAGTTCATAACTGAATGATCCTCCATCTAAAAAGATTAAAAAAAATTTTATAGATATAATTAATAATTTACTATATATTTATTAAATACACAGCATTTAAAAACACTTCAAAGCATATAACCAAGTATAAATATACGTACTTTAGATAGATATTGCGAAACAATTTTCCTTATTTCCCAATATCTTTTGGATAAGATTGCATCCTTCAAACAGTGTGTAACCATCAATAACCACGCAAATGCGACGAAATGCGACGCTCACAAACTATTCACGGTGAATTATTCGCTATTCACTAAAAATCATTCGTAGCGAAAAATTCACTGCGTGAAAAGGCACCTTTATGCCCATTTCTACCAATATAGATTAATTTTAATCTCGGTTCAACTTACTCTTCGTCTTTTTCTAATCTTTAGAACTAGAAAAAGACAAAGATTCAGTTGAACCGAGATTAAAGTTGATCTGCGTTGGTGGAAACGGACCTTAGACTTCTAGTCTTGTCGTTAATCGTGCATGAACTGTATGAATAAATGTAGAAAAGTAATCACTTCTCATTGTGAGTAAAATAGTTCTTTACCATTCTTTACCATTTTGCAATTCTTTTCGTTTCTTATTTTTTAATTATGAGCAGAATGCCTAAGATCAACGCATAAGATAACTTCAAGATATCTGTAAGAGTTCCTTAAGAAACATTTTTAAGATATTTCATAAAGAACTTTCAGATATATCTTAAAGTTGTATTATGCGTCGATTTTACCTTATTTAGTAATCTCTGTCCACGAACATTGGTGAGAGAATTATCAAACTGTATAATAAATAAAAATTTGATATTTTACTTCTTATTTAAAAAATTTAACTAACCTGACGTCATATAACTGTAGGAAGAAAGTAGGAAGCTAAAGGCCATGGCACATAAAAAAATTTAACAGCCCTTCTACAATAAGCCACAAGTCAGAACGTCAGAAGTCTTAACCAGTCTTAACCAAGTCATTCAAGTTGGTCATTGGCCAACTTCACCGATTATGACTTAGGGCCTGCGCACAATAGAGGAACAAGAATTAGATATTAAGATTTCAACCTATCAGAAATCGTGTATTCCGATGTAATCAGTTTCTGATATGTTGAAATCTTAATATCTAATTCCTGTTCCTCTATTGTGCGCAGGCCCTTAAGATCGCTTAGAACTTCTGATTTGCGGTTTATTGTAGAAGGCCTAAAAAACGTACCTGCCGATCCTGCCGTGGTCGTGACTGGTTGCCGACCAGTAACGACCATGACAGGTACGTAGGTATTATATTTCAGTGATTTTATTACATAAAAGTAAGTTAATCTTTTTCATTAAAATCCATTCACACACTATTCAAGTTTCAATATTTTAAATATATTATATAACTTATTATTTTAGATTTGCTACATATGGGTCATCACATACAAAATAACACAAGCTGCATAACCTAGCCATAGCATAATGGCCGCAGCACAGACTCTTGCACAACACATAATACATAAGGGAATCATCCAATCAAAATTCTTCTTTTCCATGAAATGGAAGAAAAGGAAAGATTTCGATTGGTTGATTCGCTTATGCACTATGCGTTATGCAAGAGCCAGTTCAAATCATTAAACTGATATTTAATTGAATATTGAAAATGGAAAGATATTTTTTTAAGGCAAACCTGATTCGTTCGTTGATTCATTTTAATGCATTATGAAGGTTTATTCTGACAAGAATTAAAAGTGAGTGTAAATTAAAATCGGATTAAATACAATGTATTAATTATATCATTGAGTCAATTAATTTTTATCGTAATGCTAGAATTTCCCTGGTTGCGATTTTGCAAATTGTATTAAAATCTGCAGCGATATGAACTCTCCAAAAACGACATCTATACCAAATCAATGCAGGATAATTCGGGCTTTGTATTCCATGAAAAATACGGGCTACGGCACGACCCGTGAACTTAGTATCCTTGTAACATGTTATCAAATTGTGGACATCGGCTGCGATCTGCTGCTCGTTCGTCACTTTATTCTACAAAAAGGTAAAAAATAGTAATACAATAATTATATATATATATATATATATATAGGATGTACCTGAAAATCAATATCGAAATCATTTAAAGGAGAATCTGATTGGAAGTATCCTCTGATAGTATCTTTAAGCTCCTCCGATCTCTTCATAACGTTATCATCCAAGACCAAGCAATGATTGATTGACGACACGCTGATTTTATTAAACGCGGAGGATGTGAGCTCGAGTTGTTGTAAACATAAGGATTCCTGAGATTGCGTACGTGTGATCAATGTATCGAGTGCCTCATCCAGTTCAATGTCACTAAGATCACCCGGTGCTTTCATTCGTAAACCGAGTTTATGATATTCTACAGATATGGCTGAACGTTTCTTCTTGCCATCAACTGCGAAACATTCAGATAACACTCATGATCATGTAAATGAAATACGTTTCAGAAAAATCAGAAATTCTCTGAAGTAAAAAGAACGTAATATTCTTACCTCCTGTCTTCCATTCTAAAGTCTTAAGATGACTCTTTACTACGCCACTATCCCATCCGATAGCTGATGCAACATCAATTACTGAGAATTCTATAATATTTTTATGTGAAATCCCGTTTTTCATGTCCAGCGCTATTGCCATTGCGAGCGGTGGAGACTAAAATCAAAAGTTTGTAATATTTTTTTTATTTTCATATTCTTTTTTATGACGTAATAAAATCTTTTTGCTGTTTTTTTTGTATTATACCGCTGCTCTTAGAAAAATTCTATAGAAATTAAAGAAACATAAAATATAGTATTATTAGTATTGTTAACATTATTACTGTGAAGGTCTTACTGATTGTGCGGCTTGTTTGAGGGCGTGTGGTCCTCCGTAACTTGAAACCCGCGCTTGAACGTACACGGACGGTAGCACAGTAATGAATCTTTTTGGGTGTAGCTCGAGATAGCACAATAATGTCAAAATCATTTCCTGTGTGATGTCAAGGACTCGGACGGTTTCATCAATTGGAAGAGCGACTTCGTGACCGGGACATCTTCGACCTGAATTTTTCTCATTGATCTTTATACAAGAACAAGGAATGAAAATCCTCTGAAGTAGATGTCTAATCGTATGTCTGTCTACACCATTCGCGTGTATGTGTCTGCGCAATTCCCATTTATCACTGTCTTCCTATTTACGAATAATTGATGTAATTAGTAAAGAGATCCCCAAAATAAATAATAAAGAGTTTTTCGTAGAGTAATTTCAAATTTTTAATCAAATATGATACCATGGGATTTAAGAACAAATGACAATGTGCTGTAATATTATCCCTTCCGGCACGACCAACTTCTTGTACATATCCCTCAAAGGTGCCGGGCATATTGTAATGAATAATGGCCCGGATGTCCGATTTATTGATGCCCATCCCGAATGCAATAGTGGCAACCACAATTTTAATTTTCCCATCCATAAATTTTTTTTGGACAATTTTGCGTCTATTAGGTGTTATACCGGCATGATAAGCTTCAGCTATTGTGGATACCTTCGTGTTTGGCTTCTCAGGATTTCGCGGATCCTATCGGTGGATGTATACATTTAATATAAATCTGTCTTATTTAAAAGACTTTGTACTTAAATTTCTCTTATATATGAGTGATGAAAAAAGTTAATTTCTTATCTTATGTAAAAAGACTTATGTTTCTTGTTGTTTCGTTTATAGAAAACTAAAAATTTTAGTATTTACCTGCAGCGATATTCTTAACAATCCCGCGATTCTCTCACACTCCTCCCTACGGATGCAGTATACTATCATAGAGTAGCATTCGCGGATCCTCTCGCTTCTTAATAATGCGATTAAAGCCTGGTCCTTGTTTTTGTCCTTGGATACCGTTAGAACGAGATTCTTAGGCAAAGGCACGTCCGAAATGACACCAGCTATTCCGTCGTGTATGTCTAGATGTTTTATTATACTTTCCACTGTCGTTTTCGTAGCAGTCGCCGTGAGTCCTAATACTGTTTTCACTTTCAACTTTTCCTTGAGTACTCGGCAAACCATCAAATAGGAAGGTCTGAAATTGTGCGACCACTGAGAGATACAATGGGCTTCATCGATGCAGGCAAATGCGATTGGTGGTAGCTGCCTGAGCAGAGCTCCGAAACCAGTAGATTTCTCGCTGCTTACCACCGCTTCCGGTGACATCAGCAGAATATTCACTCTTCCATCCTTCACAGATTGTATTACCTGTTCTCTTATTTTCACCGTCTGATTGGTATGTAAACACGCAGCAGACAGAAATAACGGTACGCCTGTCACTTGGTCGTCCATCAGGGATACCAAAGGTGAAATTACCAGAGTGATACAAACAGAACGTCGAGCATATAAATATGCTGGTAATTGATAACATAGAGATTTCCCAGAGCCTGTCGACAGCGTTACCAGGGTAGATTGACCAGATAGAATTCTCATTATTGCCTTTTCTTGGCCAGCTCTAAAACTTTCATGACCAAACATGCGTAATGCCTCGAAAACTTCAGTGGGAGTTTCAATGAGACTGTTATCTTCATTCACATCATATAACGGATCAATTTCTTTCATTTGAAGCGGCAATAATCTGGATATCAATTCCTGTGGCACTTTATGTTCGAAAGTTAATGTATCACTCTTTTCATCAAAGTCTGCAAAGTCGTCATTAAATAATTCCGTTATATCTTCTTCGTCTTGGCAAGTCTTCGTAGCAAGATACGATGATCGTTTGGGAAGTCGCTTATGACTGTGAGCGATCATGGCAGTCTCATTTGCCATTTTTTCAGCTTCCTCTAAAGTTGGAAGGTTCGACGAGTCATCGATTTCTTCTAAAGGTAAAAGAGCGTTGCCCTTGGAAGCTAAGCAGTTTTTAACGAAGTGCCCAGACTCACCACATTTGAAGCATGTCATGCTATTTTTGTCGATCAAGTCGGCCGCGTCCAAATTGCTCTCACTAGACGTCAAATCTTTCTTCCTCTGTTTCCATTGATTTTTCTTATATTTAGCAAAATTAAAGTTCTTTTTATTTCGCACAAATACTTTTTTCTTCAGATTTATCCTCACAAAATTATCATTCATTGTCCCGGCAGCTATTTTTTTCTTCAGCTTTTCCTTCGCAGTCAATTTTGTGCTCGCTGTTGAAGATATCGAGACATCTTTTTTCGTTGCATCAGTGGAAACAGTTTCGGAAAACTGCATAATAAGATTGCCAATTCCATTTAGTTTGATGTCAGAGCGAGGAATCGTTTGTAACATTTCTACATTATACATCGGAACCTTTTTCATTTCTAAATCTAAATTTTGTTCTTCGTTATCCGTCTTTAAACTTGATTCTCTTCTGGAAGATTTCCTTTTTACATTGAATTTTTTTTTATTATCGGTCATCTTCTCTTTACTTCGTTGAGATTCCTTATTCGTCTTTATTCTTGTCTTAGGTTCTTTATTATTTTGTTCTATATAACTGGGGTCGAAATTGTTAGATATTTGTTTGACTCTTGCACGTTTCACAGGTTTTTCGTCAAACGTTGAAAAGCCTTTCTGATTCTCAAGATTGGTTGATTTTGAAATAACATCAATCACTCTGAATACTTTGTTAGTTTGATCGTTTTCGGTCGGGCAGATATTCTTAGATGTCATTTTGTCCTTAATGATAACATTTGATTCAATGTTTGAACCTAAAGTAATTGCATCTTTTTTAATTCCAATTAATTCATTTATTATATTTGTGCTTGTACTAATATTATTAGTCAAGTTAAATGCATTAGCATTGTCAATTTCATTTTTACTATGCTCTCTACACAATAAATTAAAACTCCTATCGACATAGGAGGTCAACTTGGACGTATCGCTATCGGTTATATGACATCTAGCGATCGTAGAATCGGAATCAATATGAATACGTCGTCGTTTTATAGGACAATCATCTTGATCGCTCAATCGTTTCTTGAAATTTCTAATGCGTTTATTCCCGTGTTCTTCCTCAGATTCACTATTACATATAAAATCTTCTTCATCCGAGACTTGAAACGACGAAAAATGCACAGTGGGCGCCAAGTCGTTCGGAGAATAAATGCTGGATTCCATGGACTCTATTCCAGAATCGCTAGTGCCCGACAGTCTTTGAGGATTAATCGTTGTCACTTCCAAATTATTGTCTTTCGTGCATCGATGCAACCAGCCTGGATTCAAATTACGGTTTATGCCAGTCGCATGACGGTCGGCCAATTGTTGGACAACGTTAATGGAGTGTTGTAAAACAGGCTTGCTTTTCACAAATGTTACTTTCGTCAATTCGCCGAATATATTCTTTGCCTCATCAACAGCTGTATCTTTATCTGTATCCAACCGGTCCACACTCGAGATATTTAGGATATTCTCAGATTTATTCCTTATTTTTACCAATGACAGCGATTTTCTCGGATTTCGTTTAGTAAATGTTGAACTTTCAAACTTGTTTCTTGACAGTTGAAAGGAAGGAGATCTACCAATCAACAGAGCTTGCTTCTTCTTTGGTATTTGTTCCTTGTTTTTGCTAAGATGGTTGCCCCAGGCTCCTTCAACATTCACCGAATCCAGTTGGTTGAATGTGTCCTCAATTTCCGTCAAACGTTTGCCATTGTAAGGATTTATATTCTCTGAATCTTTTGTAACTTTTTCTGGACTCAAATTCTTGTCTTGCTTCTGATTGTTTACTATCTTTCGCGGTGATTTATTTGAGATATTGTCTTGCATATCGTCGCAGAAAGTAATGTCTGTAAGAGTTTCCTCGAGCGCTCGTGTTTTCAATTTCCAATACATCTTATATGCTTCCTTGATAGATAAATCTGCTTCTTTTATGTCATTCTATTTACAAAAAAGAATTTACAAAAAGTAAGCATAATTGTTGTAATGCAATGACCAACATAATTGTAATTCAATAACGTGTACATAATATCTCATTAAAGGTGTGTGTGGTGTGTGTGTGTGTGTATGTGGGCGCGCGCGCGCGCGGATGCGCATGTTTTTGTTACAAACTATTATTTCTAAAACTAAGTGAGTATAAAATTTTTGTATTCTATCATCCATTTGGTATCGAAAATATTTTATATTATAACGTTGATTTTTTTTCTTAGTGGAGTAACTTCGAAGATCTCCTTCGGGGGTTACTTTTGTTTTCTTAATTAAAATCATATAACTTTTTATATACATATGATTCTTCTAATAATTTTCAAGAAATCAATAGTTTACGAGATAATACTTTTGAGACTTTCAAAGGAATTTTCTATACAGAAAAGCTATATATATTATCTTCATGTCTAAATATCTCGTAAACTATTAATTTTTTATAAAATTAATATTTTATGAGATAATCGTACTTAAAAACTTTTAGGCACAAAATAATAAGATGACTCAATTGGTACAAAGAAAATACATACTAGTAGTGGCTTAAAAAAAAAGTGTAGTTGCATATTGCAAAATAATTTTTTAAATAAACTACTGTGTTTTCTTTACATCACTGACTACATTTACACGGCACCCTTAATCGGATTTAATAACATTCGTAGTTATGAAACTGGCCAATCACAGTCATTCCATTCTTCCGAGGAATAGCTATGATTGGCCAATTTCATAACTACGAATGTTATTAAACCCGATTAAGCGTGTCGTGTAACAGAGGTTCGACAGAGGTCAATGA
Source organism: Trachymyrmex cornetzi (assembly GCF_001594075.2). Taxonomy (NCBI): domain Eukaryota; kingdom Metazoa; phylum Arthropoda; class Insecta; order Hymenoptera; family Formicidae; genus Trachymyrmex; species Trachymyrmex cornetzi. Next base: position 296,358 of record NW_017295547.1, read on the forward strand.
ATTCATTATTCTATGCATAAAAGTATTAAGGCATTGATTGAAAAGTTTGTAAGATATGTATTTCATGTCAAAATATAACAGAATAAAATGAATATCTTGTTAACTATTGATAATTTTACTTTAATGCTGATTCTACAATGAGATCTACAATAAGTAGTCAATAGTCTTAAGGCTTACCGGTGAAATTGACCAATAACCAACTTGTACGACTAACGTAGATTGGTCAACTTCACCGATTAAGTCTAACACTTTTAACTACAAACTCATTGTAGAATCAGCATAATACTTTAATACGTATAACTAGAGGAATCATATAATATGTAAAAAAATTATACAATTAAAAAAACAAAGGTGATGTTTAGATCTTTGAAGTTACTCCAGCTAGGAAAAACTAACATTATCATAAGATATCTTCGATACTAATAAATAGATAATAAAAAATAAAAATGTTATACTTTACTTAGTTTTGGAAATTGACTGCGTTCTATTAATTTTCTCCAAATACTGAAGAGCTCTACAATTCATATTACATATACTATAGATTTTCAGTATTCACAGTGAATAACGGAATGCGGTTATATCAGTGAATTCGGTCATTTGTATTGTGATGTAAATTAGCACTTACTAAAAGCTGCTATACATGATATTAGCAATATTAAACATAAAAACATAAGAAAATTTTAAAAGATTAAATGCCTAATAATAACACTGTGTCATTATTAATGACATTATTTAAAAAAATACGTATGTATTATTTCATTAAATAACGTCAAAGTTAATTATATTATGCTACTATATTTAGACACTTTACATAAAACTGCTTTTAGTATGTACTGATCCAGTCTAGTATGATCATGAATTCTCTCACTATAGGTTTGTTCATGTCACATACTCAAATATGCTCCAACCATAGTTCTTAATCACTTCAACATGCTCGTTGAAGTCAGTAGAAGCTATGGTAGAAATATATAGGAGCATATTGGAACACCGTGAACAGAAACTTCACCTGGATGCACCCAGGTATCATTTTATTCTTGTTTAACATTTGGTAAATAACCAGGATAAAATGATACCAAGCGAAGTGACCAACGCAGATCTAATAAAACATTTTGCATATATATATATATATATATATATATATGACATGCATGATAATAGACGTAATAATTTGCATTGATAATGTAATAAACATATGTAAAGATACTTGAGATATAATAACTCTCAATTCTTTCATATACAATGTTCTTCAAATAAATATACAATTACATAATTCTGAGTTTGATTTGATTTAATAATTACTAATACATAGCTCGTGTGAATGTAACACAAATATCAGATAACTGCATTTAATACCGATCATGATACAAATGTAAGCTAGGATAAGAAAGATAATATACCTTGTTAGGTTTGCGTCCGAATCTTTCCATAAAATCGCTCTCCCACCGTTTCACACAAAGCTTATTCTTCAAATATTTAGTTTTAAAAATGGGATCCTCGAAGAGGTCCATGTTATCGAAAAAATCAAAAATATGAATGAAGATTATCACCTTCGAAGACCGAACACATGTATTGAGGGTTAGGATACCTATTCTAAAGTAGGTAAGCTATTTGTTCTATTTCTCCCGCGTAATGGCCGCAGCCTGCGTAATGGCCACAGGCTGTGTTCCAAAATTCACTGCCAGCGCAAGTGAAAATCTACAGTCTACGTTACATGTGCTATACATTTTCAGCACTGACAGTGAGTTTTGGAACACAGCCACAGACTCTTGCATAAATCCGGATCTACAATTAGGTGTAAGTCATAAGAAATTGACCAATTACAGTTGAATACGAAAAGAATAATTGACCTTACTTTACTACGTTTACACGGCACGCTTCACGCCGAAGTTATAACATAGATGTTATGAAAAACTGGCCAATCACAGTCATTCCAATCAAGAACAAGAATAGCTATAATTGGCCAGTTTCATTACATCGACGTTATGACTTCGGCGTAAAGGGTGCCGTGTGTAACAGAGGTCTGTGATTCGTCCATTTCTTATGGCTTGAAGCTTAAAAATCTATTACAGATCCGGGGTAAGTTCGGATCTACGATAGATTTTCTTTTCACCAAATTACAAATTTCATCCGATTGAGGAATTGACTGGAACACCATCGAGATACTATTAAAGATCCTGGGCAAATTTTCGTGACTATGGCCGGTAATCGGTATTCATAGTCAGATCTTATATTCAAGAATGTCTTAAGTACGGTCTTAAGAAGTCACAAACCAATCAGAAGGCTGCATTAGCGTCTTAAGACATTACTTAAGACGATCTTGAAATAAGACTCTACTATGAATACCGGCCAATATGAGGCCGCCGTCCCACGAGCCCACGAGTGGAAATTTACAACGGAACGTAACACACACAACAAGACCAATCACAATCGCAAAAAAGTAAGCAGGGTAATGACTGCAGAGTTGTGATTGGTCGCGTAAGTGTTAATTTCCGCTCATGGGACAGCGGCTTGAATGGGGCCCGGGAGAGAGAGAATATTTGAAGAACAATGACATTACCAACAATTAATAAAAATTCATCATTATATTAACATAAATATTTCGATAATAGACATTATTAAATTCGTGATTTTTCATTATATAAACGCTGTATAAATAAGTATGCATACTTTCACTCGTGCTATAATATCTTAAATATATTGCCGAAAATTTACAATTCATCTTTCTCAGCAGTTATCATCTCTGTTGATAAACAAATCGGGATGATAACATTAAAATCGCAGTTTTAAATCAAAATCGAGTATTATTAAGTTTTAAACGTGTTAAGTCACTTAAATTTTAACAAGCACGCAAACTTCCATAAGTACCGACCGTCTTTAACAGTACCTATCTCGATCTCATCGGTGACTGGATAATAACAGCTGTCGCTTCAATTGCTTACTTTTTGGAGCACATGAAATTGTACCTTTAATCGGAGTTGGTGAAAGAGGTCCTATACTATACTGTGATACTATTCTAGAATGGAAAATAAGAATGAGGAATCGCGAGATGTGACAGTGACACTGATTCTTAAAGCGGAGCGATTCGTGGTTGAGAAACAAAAATTGATTGGCAAGAGTCAGTATTTTGCTGCGCTTCTGTCCGCAAACTATTCGGAATGTAATCAGACGGAACACGTTATCAATTATGATATTTCCCAGATTTCATTACAGGTTAGTTGATTGCAACAAAAGCAATTCAATTGTTCATGTTTAAGAATAAGAATAAGGTAAATGGTAATTATTTAGAATACTCCTCCCCACCCCTTAAACCTTAAACGTAAATATATCATTCGACGTGTTTTCAGTCAAAACAAAAGAATCTGGCAGAAAAATGCGGCAGTTAGAGATTAAGATATCTGCCATCTAGATTCTAGACTTGATACAGCGGTATGTATATGTTTTGTATTAAAATTCTCTGCTTTAGAAACACAAATTCACATGCAAAGAATTTGAGTGCTTGTAGCAGTGAATTTGTGTAATTAAAGTAGAACATGTACATAGAGCTGCATCGAGTCGGAATGACAGATATCTTAACCTTTAAAAGTCTCCAACTTCAACACTTGATAACTCGAGTTATGAAATCATGTTTTTCTGCCATGCCAAAATATTCTTTTGTTTTGAGTGAAAACGCGTCGGATGAGTATATTTTTATTAAGATTTTAGGTGGAAAGGAGGTGGGTGGGGAGTATTATAAATAATTACCAGGTAAGGCTCAATTTCACAACTCACGGTTAACTCTTAAATCGAGATTCAACTTATTTCTCATTTTTTCGCAATTTTAGAATTAAAAAAAATAATGAGTAAGGTGAACCTCGATTAAGAATTAACCAACAGTTGTGAAACTGGGCCTAAATGTTTACTTTAACCCTCCTCCCTTCTTCAATATCGATTAAATTAGGATAATCGTTTAGTTTAGCTTACATAAATAAAAATTAATAAGAAATACACCAATCGACGCGTTTTTTCATGAAATAAACGAATATGGCAGGAAAAAGTGTCGCTCTGCTCTGTAAACCAAGATTTTAATCGTTAAAGTTGACTTTAAGTGGACGACTACTGAGGTTAGGAAGTGTACTACAGCCACATAACATTATCACGATGTGAGCATACGCTGCGGTCATCCTTTTAATGCTTTGTGACCTCCTGCACATGCGTTTTGGGTATTTGTGTTTAAAAAATTCTCACACAAATTCTCTGCTTTAAAAACAAATTCATTGCTGTGTAAAAACAAAAATTATATAAGAAAATGATTTGTGTTTTTAAAACTGCGTATTTGTTTTCAAAACAAATGGAGAATTTGTATTTATGAAGCAGAGAATTTTGTGATTAAGGTGGTTCTTTAGTAAAATGCTGAAAATTTCGAGTGCCTCACCAGGGCTCGTCCAAAATTACAATTGGATAAAATATTAATTCTATGTGTATATCATGGTTGCCAGATCTCCAGATTTCGGGATCAATCTCCAGTTCTCCAGCAGACGGGAAAAATCTCCAGTTTTTCGCTCGCGTGGAGTATTTATTAATTGCATATTTAAATTACGTGGTAAGTAATAAGACAGTCTATGATTATGTTCGGAGTTTATGTTATTTTACGAATAATAAAAAACTTTGTAATTGTGTTCGTACTGTATGTGATCTTGTAATAATAATAAAAAGGTCTCTGTGATTGTGTTGACACTTTATGTTGGTCAAATATTAATAACGAAAAGAAAGTCTGCAACAGTAGTCGCAAAATACGAATTAATCCTGCGCCTTTTTTCTCTATTTTTTTTTTTCAATGAAACAATCGGCCGGCCTCCAGTCGAAATATGAAATGTCTAGCGCACGGACCTTCGGGCCCCAGCTGTACAACAGTGCTCGGGATCTGGCAACCATGGTGTATATCCTAATGAAATAGTAGGAAACAGTAGAACGTAGGATAGTAAATCAGGAGCCGTAGCTTCATTGAACGAAAACAAGATGAGATTATGTTTATTTTTCGAGGTTAAATTTATATATGCAAGTTTATGCACGTAAATATCTTTCCAGAATGGCCGTTGGACCTATTACTTTTTTGTATTAAAATCGTAATTTTTTAAACCATTATAATCTCGTTTTTGAGAAAAATCTATGGTAAGATTTGTGTACAGTTAGTCAAAGAACCGTCCGTGAGCCTTATCTGTCACCAAAGACACAGAGCATAGGCTGCTCGATCGTAAGTCGTATAGTTGACAAAAATGAGAGAGAGGGACCGTGGAAGGCGGCCAATCTTTATCTCTTTCTATTCAACGATATAACGAGAGAGAGAGAGAGAGAGAGAGAAATTTCCCTCTTCCACGGTCCCTCTCTCATTTTTGTCGACCATACATTTAGATACGATCGAGCAGTCCACGCTCTATGTTATATCACCAAGTTATACATGTGAAAGGCTACATTTTCAACATTTTTTTTCTCTTATTTCATCGTTAACCTACCGTAGAATTTTGTATACGTCAATTTCGATACTTCAACTTCATTATACAGTGATGGGAGAAAGTTCGGCAACGGTCAAATATCTTAGAAAATAATGCTTATGGAAAAAAATGTTCAATACAAAAGTTTTAGTATATCAAGTGGTCTATTATATGGTTATGTTGAAATGACCTTCATGTGACCTTG
>NW_017295547.1:302522-362064 GCF_001594075.2 Trachymyrmex cornetzi
GTTACCTCAAGAAACTCATAAACCAACTAAAAAGTTTTGGTTTTTTGATTTCAGATGATTCAGTACCGAGAAATGTTGCGCACCGCAGGACTTTGTCTTTTTTTCGAGGCGCCTCCGTCGATCGCGTGCCATTTGCAGTTTTTAATTTTTTGCGTCCAAATTTTTACTGAATATTCTTGAGATGTAGTTTTATTATTATAATTTTATTTCAATACACTGGCACTAACCAGAACGCCTAAAAAAATTCATAAAAACATGCCTTCTTTTGACCGCGAATTAACTATACCCCTCCCTTATCTAAGGTATGCGCGCGCGCGCGCACACACACACACACACAAACGCGCGCGCACAAGACTCACTTTGATCAAGCATCTCGATGAGGTGGATATCCGACCGTGCCACCTCCACACAGTATACCTTAGATAACGCGCCGGCGATACTTAAACTTTAAAGGTTCGTAACTCAGGAAGATCTCAAGCAAAAAGGGTTTGTAACCAGTGTTTCGGAAACGTCTTGACACCAGCTTTAAGGATATGTAAAAGAAAATAGGTGTTTCCATTTAAGATTTCAAAGTTGACCTTCACGGTGTCCTTCAAGGTCACATGAAGGTCATTTCAACATAACCATATAATAGACCACTTGATATACTAAAACTTTTGTATTGAACATTTTTTTCCATAAGCATTATTTTCCAAAATATTTGACCGTTGCCGAACTTTCTCCCATCACTGTATAAAAAAATTAGACATTTCTATGGTAACTCGATTTACAATGCCAAAGAACCACCTTAAAGCGGATAAATACCTAGGATGCGTTCCGAGTTACGCGCGAGTGAAGCGTATGATGTATCGTTTTATCCTTTATATTAATTGATTAACAATAAAGACAAATGATGCATCATGCACTTCGTGCGTAACTCGGAATGCACCTCTAAAATATTGCAAAAAATGCCTATGCCATGCGCATGCGACCATTTTTTCTGCCAGATTCATTTATTTTACGAAGAAACGCGTCAATTGATGTTTCTTTTATCGATTTTTGTTTGTATATGCTAAACAATATCGTCGAAATTACATCATGTTTTATAAATATGAATCGTTTTATTGTAGAGATGGACAAAATGGCTGCTCGAATCTATTTGAAATAGAAAATGTAAAATTGCTGTAATCTTTCCATTTGGAAATATAAAATACAAAATGGGTTTTAGACACCTATTTACAATAGAAAATATAAAATAAACATTTTTTAAATGGTTTTTTCAGATGGTGTTTTAAAAATGGATTTTTAAAAACGGTTTTTAAAATATTCTATATATTTATTTTGCATGTTCAATTTACCTTTATATTTTAATTCTTTTTTTTTAATATTCTTTACTATAACTTTTTATATAATATATATATGAACAAGAGATTTATACAGGGTGTAACTGAAATAACGCCCACTAATCATACAGTGCTATGCTTAATAAAAAAACTAAGTCGAAAAGTCCTCAACGATTTTGCAATTTTTGCAATAGGCAATGAGACATTAATTTCTAAATATTGCTGAATAAATGAGGTCTGTTTTTTATTGCTGCACTCTGAACCGGTGCAATAAGTTGAAGTGAAACAAATATACGTTTATTTCACTTCATCTTATACTGTGTGTACCAGTTCAGAAAGTGCAGCAATAAAAAACAGACTTATAGATAAAATCGATGTATAAGGCAATTTTTTGAGATATCTTTCCGTGTTCTTTGTAAAATATTTTGAAGATTTTTCTTAAATAACTCTTAAAGATATCTTAAAGCAGATAACTATTAATGCCAACCTAAATATTTTTAAACCTAATTGTATTTTAAATAGAAAATGGATATTAAATACCATTTAAATGGAAATGTAAAGTAGTTTTTGAAAAAATATATTTTAAATACAAAATACAAAATGGGCATTTTGCATTTTGTATTTCCATTTTAAATGCATCTATTTCAAATAATTCCCATCTCTGCTTATTATATGTAACTGAAATAAAAAATTTTGTAGGATTTTATTAATTGGATTCACAATGACAAAATTGATACTTCTACGATACGTTATGGTATTGAAGAATTTGATCGCCTCTTGGTCCTGTTGGAGTTAAGCGTTCTATTTGCGGTAGATAATTTAATAGAAGATGTAATTGACAGACTTGAAAGATATTATATGTCACCAAAATATGTAATTAATATCTGGTTAATATCACAAGACTTGAATATTAATGTGCTACGAGATCTTTCTTTGGCTGTTTGCTTAGATCGTTTCGATGAACTGCCAATCAGTTCAATTTATGAACTGTCAAGAGAAAATTTTCTGAAATTACTTGGGAACATTAATATAAGATCCACGGAATCTTATTTATCTCGTGTCACATATGAGTGGATGAATTGTCATCATGTAAGTATATTTTTAAGATAATTTAAAAAAAAATTAATTTTGTCGTGATATCATGCATTTTGTATTTTTAACCGTATAGCAGCACTAAGTTTTTTTTACTGTCAAATTTTATTTGAAATAAATTTTTTTAGTTCATACTTTTACTCTTTTAATTCTTTGTAATTAAATTTTATTGAGTTGAAATATAGAAAAATACATATCACTTGGGTTTTTACTTGTATGTGTAATAATTCTTTAATAATAAAAAATCTAAACATTGCGTTTTCATTTTATAATTTGCCAATTAGCAAGCGAAACCCATTTGCGCTTCTCTAATAGGACTATAGGCTCTACTAGTCTAAACTAGTGCAGTGTGCAGTCAATCATTTCAGCTAAATTCAGCTAAAAAGAAACAGATCTTTCATCGTGATATCTCCGCTCGTAGGGAACGTAAAAAAAAAATTAACACACTAACAAAAACGAGCAATTCAAAAAAGTATCAATATATTATATTGATATTTTTTTGAATTGCTCGTTTTTGTTTTCTCTTGCATTTCTACACCGATACCAACTGAAACGGCGGATTATGCTCGGCTACTCTGATGAAAATTTCGCTAAAATTATTTCACGCAACATTTCAGCGAAATGGCTGGAAGTTTGCTGAAATTTTACTGAAAGTGAAAAAAGCGTTTTTTTTTTCGGCTAACATACTCAAAAATCGCTGAAATTGAAATAAGATTTCTCTCCAAAATTTTGTTAAAATTTTTCTGAAATTGTTGCTGAAATTTCTCTAAAATTTTACTAAAAATGAATTTTTCAGCTGAAAATCGCTGAAATTAAACTGAAATTTTTTTGAAATGCTGTAATTTTGCTGAAAAATATTCTAAAACGTGAAATAATTTCAGCGAAATTTTTCCATCAGGACCACTGCCAGAGTTCTGCCAACATAGTATGTAGCATCCAAATTGTAACGCATTATCTTGGCAGACTTGACTAACTGGGTGTATATACATACACAAATTCGTAGAATACTAAAACATCTTTGCTTAGGCTTCTAAACTCAATTCTAACGATTCACATATATTAATTTCCTTATTTTACATCTGACTGTGCCTTTATTTCGAGCATATAACGTACATAAGCTTTCCTGTCCAATTTCTTCGTAGCATAATAGTTTCACAGAATAAAAATTCCTTTCCCACAATTAAAATATACATGCTGATGTACCTGGCGTTAGTGAGACAAGATTACGAAATAAATGTTTTGATAAATTGACAGCATTAGTCGCAATCTTGAAGTAAGAATAGGTACAGAAATCTGTAATTTTTTAGTTTTTTCTTGCTTTGAATACAAAATACATCAGAGCCAGATTAAGCATGTGTATTTTAATCTTGGAAAAGGAATTTTAATTTGATAAAACTAACGTATAGTAATTAGAAATATTTTTATCGATAAAAAGATGATTACAGCATCACCTTAACACATTATAACTACATACATGGGAGGGCTCCGATTGCACACATCGCATATTGCACACATGTATCGCTGATTGACCAATTTAAAAATAAAATAATCTCATTGGCAAAACAGTGAAAAATTACTAGGCACCAGTTGATATGAGTGGTGTGTACAATTAGAACTGTAGGCAAACGGGATCCTCCCACATACATGTATGTATAATAAAAAAATTTTTTTTGCAGGATTTCACAATTCCTATGGATATCTTAAGAAATAAAGAAATAAAAGTTTTACACAGTATTATATCTTGTGAAAGTAGTGACGTTATTAACAGTGAGCAATTTATTAATTGCTGGGATGGTAACGATTTCTTTGAACTTACCTCATTTAAATATCCCAAAGATATTACTGATCGTAGCACTGGTAAACATATATTAACAGGAATGCAGATTATTGCAAGAGGTATATAATTTTTTTTTCTGTCTTATTTATATAGAACGACATTGTTCTAATTATTCATTATTTTATGTGAGTTTTTAGGATATAATTTATATCTTTGTGGTGGGGAATTTGGTATTGGTTCAGGCAGGTTTAACAAAAATGTGTGGCGTTATTCTCTGATATCTAAGAAATGGTTTCCTGAAACAGTGTAAATATGTTAAAGAAAAGATCAAATATAAATGATAAAGGTAAAAGAACAAACAAAATGAATAATTTCTTGAAATATTTTAGTATGCCAGTTGAAAGAAGGCATATGGTTGCTGTGGTTTTGAAAAATAAATTAATGCTTGTGGGCGGTGTGGGACGATATCGACAAAAACTACAAAGTATTGATATCTACGATGTTCATACAGGTGATTTTGATTGTACAGCTACACAATGTGCATTTCATTAATATGGAAAGTATATGTAAAGAAAGTATATGTCTCGCGACTTTTATCAGAGGGTCTCTAGTGTCGGACACACGTCGGCGATTTTCCTCTAGTAATTTCAAACAAAGATTATTATGTATAACTTTTCAGATTATATCGTAGAGTTATTTCTCACAATTACTATTTTTTTAATTTAGCTTTAAAATTATTTTTTTATTGATGAAAGATATTATTTTATTTATTAATATTTGCTTTTGAATTTGAACAATGTATATGTAGACGTCGGATGCAAATGTATTTTGAATTTTCATAATGTTCTTAAACTTTTTTCTTTTAATGACGTAGGTTTGTGGACATCAGGTAAAAAAATAGACTCTTGGGAATTTACTACAGTTCCTGAACATTACATTTTTGATGAAAAATTAATAATATATAAATATCGGACTTTACCAAATCACATTACTCTGTCTCGTAAGTAAAATATTAGCAGAATGTTGGGAGATTCGCAGCAGATTTAAACTGTATTCTGACACACTGCTATTATTGAAATATCTTTCTTCGCGCATGCACGAGAGATAACGCACTTCGACCACAATATGTGCATCCTTTTCTATCTAAGTTTTACCCCTACTCCTCGAATTTCGGAGAATGCTCACTCTAGTTACACTATGTTCATTAAGTTCCAAAAGTGTTCATTAGTTCAGCCACAGAAAACAAACCTAATGACTGCATATTGCACACACGCGTGTGGATTACCCGCATAGCGGTAAAAGCTCCTAGCATTAGATGCGTTCTCAATTGAGATTCATGTCGCTTGCACGCGTGCGAGCAATATGTGCCTTATCTGAATTACTTTAAAATGTATATATATTTCATTTACTCGGAAAGAATCTTGAAAAAGAATAATATTTTTGTCTTAAAGTCCTTGAGGGGCTCACTTAAAAAAATATTTCATTAAAATTGAAGAATCTTTTAATACTACGCCCTTTATTCTATTCCGTATTCTGAGAAATTTCTTATCTTTTTACCATAAAAAATTTATAACAAACTGTTCAAAATCTATCTCTTGTAGGCCGCAGTTATATGTGTGCCGACATCTATTTTCCTGATGAAAACATATGGGAAACAATAATGGATTTTAATATGGATTATTCCATATTCCCATTTATACCAATATTGACGCTCAAAACTTTACCATGTTACATTGGTAAATATAATTTATGTATTAATACTATGTATATATATATATATAGATGTGAAAAAACTTAAAATTTATCTTGGCATATTTTGCAGATATTAATAATCCAGATAAAATGGTTTTAAGAACTATCACAGAGACGTGCAACATGGAAATATGTGATCATGCACAGACGATCAAACGTCTCGCATTCAAAGAAAATGGAAACGATTCAAATCGTAAATACGTATTGCATACAAAATGTGATGCGTGTGTCTTTATGTTAATATTCCCGATAAGCAAGCCTGTACTAGTATGTATGGATTCGAACACTTCTATAAAAATAAATACATTACACTCGCATAATATTCCTATACGAAATCCAAATAAATTCCGTTCTTTGCTTTTTTCTCATTCACCCAGAAAATTTTTTGATTTAACTCATCCAGCTCACTTACACACAACAAACTTGAATCATATTTAATGTATGTATATTTTCATTGATTGAATATTTAGGGCCACTTTCACCATCGTCGATTTACTTAATCAGCCTAGTAACTGTAATGGAATAGAAAGAGATAGAAATAGTTCTATCACATCTTACAATTACTAGTTAAGTTAACATTTTACAATTGCTGGTTAAGTTAACTGAGTTTGGTGAAAATGGCCCTTAGTGATTCAATATATTTGAGAGAGGAGGGGGGGGGGGAGAGAGAAAGAAAGAGACCTATATAAACTTCAGTAGAATATGAAAGAAATATTTGAAACATCGTAAAGAAATGGATAATATATCTACACGTTTCAGAAATATGTTAAATATTTTTATTCGCTTTTGATACATACGTGATGTTCTCTACCGATTATCGTATCATTTAATTCATTATGAAATGCTGAATGATAATTGTATAAGCTTTGTATTACTATATGCAAATGCTTTTTATATGTAATTTTGTATGTAATTTTGTATGTAATTTTTGCATTTTTCAAATATACAAACATTTTCTGGTACGACTTTTCTTCTTCCTAATTTCATAACAAGAATCGAGTCCTTTGGGAAAAGCAATATAGCTTCCTTTCTGTTTTGTTATAATTGCAATTTTTATGCAGATAGTTTGAGTCCATTAATTTAATCTCTGCTTTGGAGAACTTTTTGAGAGAGAGAGAGAGAGAGAGAGAGGGGGGCCTGTGTCTATTTGTGTCTCCCATGGTATAAGGATAAGGGTATGCTCACGCGCATGCGACCAATCAAAATTGTCGAAGTGTGACGTCACACAACAAGCGGTAAATTTAAAACTGCTGTTTCCAACCAACTTATGTTAGCAGCATTCTCGTCAGATATTTTATTTTTATTTAAAGTTTACAGGGAAAAATACGTTTTGAAATAATTTAAGAACTAATGAATACCCTGTAACAAAATGTAACATAAGTAAACATTACAAACTCAATAAAGATAGAAGAATTTATTATGAAATTTATTATCTTATATTTAATTTATTTATCATCTTATATTTAATATCTATTTCTAATATTTCCTCTCTTATGCGCAGGCCCTAAGGTTACCCTTTGTGGGGATAGTTAAATGTCAACAATAATAATAACACGTATATACAAATGTTATGAAAAGGATTTATAAATTTCATTAACTTTTTTCTTTTATTCTTATATCTATTTTCTACAGCAATATTTTATACTGTTTCCATTAAGCAATTTTGTTTTGCGAAAATAATTGCCACAACCTTTCACAGAACAGGACATTGTGTATGTAACACCGAACATTAATATCGTGTCAAGCATCAGGAGCCGCCATGTTTTCGTTTGGGCGGTCTGATTGGCCCCGAGAGTGACGTCACACTTTGACTGCGCAGTGGGTATCCACGGCGTGAGCATACCCTTATCCTTATACCATGGTGTCTCCTGCTTTACAATTTCTTAGTCCAATATGGCGCTCATCTAGAGCCATCACATCGTGACATTTGATTCATAAAAGCTGTGCAATCTGTATGATCTGTACTTACCACAGAGTAATAGAAAGGAGTAAAATCTCTGTAATTTATTTTACGACTCCGCAACGGCAAAAAAATTCGTTTTTTCGGTTGTGGTGGATACAATTAAAGAGACTCAACTTACTTAATACCGTGCAAGCAGGAAAAGTGGGGATGCCATAGTTTGGGCGTCGAACTTACAATGAGAGGGAATCTACTGAAAAGAATAACTTACTAATTTAGACGCCATTTATAATAAAGCAATTAGCTGTACCAATTGTACAGGCTGCACATGTTTCTCCGATTTGTGCTTCTAATTGTGAAGCCTTTTTTATTCGGACACTTTCAAATCATGTACATTTTCATTTAATAAAATACAATAGCATTACGTACATTGACAGTTTCAAACAACTCTTTTCTGCATCTTTACAATTATAAAAAATACTGCTGTACTTATCATATTGAAGAATTTTACTACAGTTGCAAAGCTGCTTTCTCTGCTGAACGCAGCCATTCATGATCGCTGACGCAACATCCGCTCGTAAAGCGGGGTCTACAATAGAAGTCGTAGCAGTCGTAGAGTCTTAAGTCGTAGAAAATTGACCAATCACAGTAGAATATGAGAAGAATAATCGATTATGATTGGTCAATTTTCTACGACTTAAGACCCTACCACTGCTACGACTTCTAAATTGTAGACCCCGCATAATCCTCTCTCTGTTCCCTGTTTCTTTTATTGTGCGGAGCCCCTAACCAATCAGCGAGGCCACGAGATATATATATATATATATATATACTATATCCTATCAGAGAGGTGCAACCGGTGTTATGCATTCTGATTCGCTGTTGCAATCTAACCAATTGCGTGACTTGGCAGCCATTTATAGTACTAGTGACATATTTCTATTTCATTTTATCCTATACATTCTTCTGTCTACAGAAAACAGACCAATTTTTACGCGGTCACGCGCAGTTGTCGACCCATGTGTATAATGCAACATCAAATTCGTGATTGGGTAAATTGGGTTGGGGGTCACTCTCTTTCGAATGAGTTAGCAGTCTAGAGTCTAGTAGTATATATGGAAGTCTGTCGTATGCACACTCGTAAAAAAATGTTTGTTTATAGTTGATAATCGTTCTAATAACGCTAAACATGATGGATTATGAATTTAAAATGAAGACGCAAAAAGACCGCACGAAGGTCGAGGATCTGTTTGAGTTTGAGGGTTGCAAGGTTGGAAGAGGTACATACGGGCACGTATATAAAGCTCGTCGGAAAGAAGGGTTAGTTTTCTTAACCTAATTTCTGATTACTTTGCGAAACTTCCTTGATTTCTCATATGTTTAAAATATTTTACATTTAGCAGTATAAGATGGGGAGCACAGATTCTTGCATAACGCATAATGCACAAGATCGTTCTGCTTCCTCAGATTAATTTCGGATGAAAAAACCTATCGTTTAATTCTCCTAAAGGGCTCTGAATTTACATTGGAGCCATATTTATTTCCATATAAAAGCATGTGCTGTGCCTCGTATCGATCATTTTCTATTCAAGATTTTTTGTATACGAGAAAGTGTATTTATTCGCTCTTCAAATTTGCATTTAGCGTTTAATGTTCTATTATCTAATTCTTGATTTAGCTCTCGTCCCAATTTGTCTAATGCAGAGATTTTTAATACGATCGCTAATTTTTAATTAAAATGTTATGCTGATTCTACAACGGATACTTTTCATTTAGTGACACAAGTTGACACGAGCTTCATTCCATTTTTTAAAGCATTTAATAAGTAATAAAGATAAAACAACGCTTATGTCATCAAATAGAAAGCACATAGCGAATCGCTAGTCGGTAGTTATAAGTCTTATTGATGAAGTTGACCAATAGCCTACTTGTACGACTAACGCTGATTGGCCAATTCACCGACTAAGACTTTCGACTACAGATTCATTGTAGAATCAGCATTAAGCCTACAATGAATCAGTAATCTGTAGTTGGTGAGTCAGAAGTGAATCTGAAGAATAATTGGTGAATAAGGTTTGGTCAGCAGCCAATTTCTAAGAGGCTTTCTACAATAAACCATTAGTAATAAGTCAGAAGATAGAAATTGAGCCCATCACTCGAATTTATTAATTATGACTTGTAGTAGCCTAAGATTACTGACTACCAAATCATTATAGATCTGGACTTACATTAAGATTTGACTGAATAATGTAACCATTTAGACTCACATTATTTTGAAATATCTGTAATCTTTTCTTTTTTTGAAAGTTAAACAATAATTATTACTTCATTACATATTTGTGTATGTATCAATTGAATATCAACCAAATTAAAATATTGGTTAAAAATTATACTATGATTTAGTTCTGAGAAATATTCTATTCTCTGTAAATTTAATGTTAATATGTTGGAAATAGTGTTTCAGATAGTGAACTAAAGTCTCGGCCTGATACAAAAGATTTTGGCCTCAAGCAAATTGAAGGTACAGGACTTTCGATGTCTGCATGTCGAGAAATTGCTGTGAGTTATCTCATTATTTTTAAATGATGCAAAAACATTTGTTTGCAAACACAATGGGATATTTCACTTATTTTCTTCTATTCTAGTTACTCAGGGAACTGAAGCATGTCAATGTCATTACTCTTATTCGTGTTTTTCTCTCACATAATGATCGTAAAGTTTGGTTGTTATTTGACTTTGCTGAGCATGATTTATGGGTATGTGTTAATAATTTTAATTTGAAAATAAAATATTTTTAGGCACATTACAACAAATATTTTATAGTAATATTTACATATGTATTTGCAGCATATAATTAAATTTCATAGAGCAGCAAAAGCCAATAAAAAACCAGTAATGGTACCCAAAGGCATGGTTAAATCCTTATTATACCAAATTTTAGATGGTATTCATTATTTACATTCCAATTGGGTACTTCATAGAGATTTGGTAATTATTTTTGACGTTATTAAACGTTCTCATTTTTCTATTTTTATCACTTGCAAATACCAATTTTCTTTATTTCAGAAACCAGCAAATATCTTAGTCATGGGTGAAGGAAATGAGCGGGGACGTGTAAAAATTGCCGATATGGGCTTTGCTAGATTATTTAACGCTCCTCTTAAACCTTTAGCAGATTTAGATCCCGTTGTAGTTACATTTTGGTATAGAGCTCCCGAATTACTTTTAGGCGCCAGACATTACACAAAAGCTATAGGTCTGTCTACATCTATATTGTATATTTTTATAATTTGTATAAAATTGTGTATTGAATATTTTATTCTATTACTACAGACATATGGGCTATCGGCTGTATATTTGCAGAACTTTTAACATCCGAACCTATATTTCATTGTAGACAAGAAGACATTAAGACGAGCAATCCATATCATCATGATCAACTAGATAGGTGAAAATACTGAAAATATAATTTGTATTTATTTTTTGGATGATATGGAGAATGACATAATCTTTTTAGGATATTCAATGTGATGGGATTTCCACTGGAGAAAGATTGGGAGGATATAAAAAAAATGCCAGAGCATCCTACATTGCTCAGAGATTTTAAGAGATCCAAGTGAGTTTGTCAGTTCAAAACATAACTCCATCAATGTTTTATTTAAAATTTTTAAATATTTTTATTCTTATTTATTTTTAGTTATGCAAACTGTTCACTTACTAAATATATGGACCGGCATAAGATCAAACCCGATAGCAAGGCATTTAATTTGGTATGATGTATAAAATAAGTATACAAATTTTGTAGTATGTTATCTTATCATATTATTGTTTAGTTACAGAAACTATTAATGATGGATCCAAACAAGCGTATTACGTCAGAACATTCAATGCAGGATGCCTACTTTCAGGAGGAACCACTGCCAACACAGGAGTATAAATCTATTTGTATATTTATAATTTTTTTAAGTCTCAATTGCATTTAACATGAAAATTTTAGCATATTTGCTGGGTGCCCTATTCCTTATCCTAAGAGAGAATTCCTTACGGATGACGATACTGAAGAAAAGACTGAAAACAAAGCGAGGCAAAATCAGCAACAAACGGTAATTACTTCCGACATATATTAAGAACACTTATATAATATACTTTATATGGTTTAAGCCGCAACTACTATAATAAAATAATCGCAACTATAGTACAGATATAATTTATAATATCCAAATAAGTATCTATTTATAATTATGTATCTTCTACATTTTTGAAAAATATGGTTTCAATTGTTTAAACGGCCCCATATGACCGCTGCAGTGGCAAGGTGAGTGAAGCCCACTTTGCCGCTGTCTAAGCTCCGTCGTTATATGGTAGTTGAGGATTGAACTGATTTTTTTTAACATCGCTTTTTTAACCTTGTCGCTCATCCGAGTATTCGTGAAACAGCAACAGCAGACCCAACAGCAGCAAGGTAACGGCGATCATAATCATGGACAGAACGCGAAACGGGTGAGACTGAACGGGCCGCATGGTGCTCCTGAGTTCCATCAGCATCAGAGCCACACGATGCCCCACCAACAACCGGGGATGGTTTATTCGACGACTCAACCAACGCAATCGTCGAACTTCCATCAACGTTTCTAATTTTGTAACTCATAATTAAATTGATCAGACAGAATTAGGCCAAAACTTAAACTATCACTCTAATGCATTTTAATTTAATTCACTAATTCTGTCAATAAGAAGTCACGATTAGTCCATATATATTCGTGCATGCGCGCATGCGTACGTACGTGCGTACGTACGTACGGAAAGGACGCTCAACATGCGTAACATTTTTTGTCCTATATCCGCTTTTACTTCCGTTGCTATCTATCCTCTGTTTTATATCAATAGTTTAGTTTCTACCGAAGTCTTTAATTCGGTTCCACTTCGGTGCAGGGTACGTATTATGGAATTATTTGAAATGGATTCCGATCGAAATTATTCAATTATTACTTAGATTTTTATTGCGTTTTAGGGAAAAGAGAATAATTCTAATCGGAATCCATTCCAACTTACATCATGATAAACTTCCAGTATGCTGTTTTCATTAGAAGTAGTGACCTTGTGGATCTAAGCGGGAGTGAAATGAGCGCAATCAAACGCATTTCCATAGACTTCGTCGCATCAACCTCATGCAGACAACAGCGCTTTAACACCGAACGTTGATTGGTGAAAAACGGTTGATGGGAGTAAATTTTACCTCCACGACCGGTTTTTCACTCAGCGTTCGGTGTCAAAGCGCTGTTGTCCGTATGAGGATCCGGGCTTAGATGTGAATTAATGCTTTAATGGAAACCAAAGACTTAGAGGTCGCGCACACACTTTCCGTATCGGTAATCGTAAAACTTACCGTAAGAATTAGTCAATCACAATCAAGAATTTTCAAAAATTTTCAGCTTTCATCAGCTGACTCTTACGGTATGTCTTATGATTACTGTGGAAAATTGTGAAAAATGCGTGCGGGCCCCTTTGGACCCTATGGGACATACAAAAATATAAGGCAGTAAAACGTGAGTAGAGTAGCGATCATGTAATTTTTTCTTTAGAGCGAAAACGTGAAAAGTGAAAATTTTTATGTATGTATGTACATATATACACACATATACAAAAAGATTTTCATTTTTTATGTTTCAGCCCTAAGAAAAAAGTTACATCGCTACTCAGTAAGGAAATCGTAATGCATAGTCTACAATGTCAGTATCAGTAATGGATGAAGCTGTAAGAGTAAGAAATGGACCAATCGGTCGATTGTTCTTCTTACATTCTTGTAACTATGATTGTTTAATTTGTTACTCTTACAAGTCTCATCCACTACTGCCACTACCATTGTAGACCACGCGCAACATTGAATTTTTTATGGCTACCGCAGACAAAATTTCTATAACAGTAACCATAAGACGTAAATTTAAGCAGATGAGCCAATCAGAATATTGCTTTAGATCTACATAATCTAATGGAAATAGAAATAACAGTAAACTTATCCATAAGGCAAATTTTAACTAGTTGAAATTTGATTTACAGATAAATGTATTGCTATTTCTATTTCTGTTAGATTACATATAATATATCTAAAGCAATATCTTGATTGGTTCATCAACTTAAAAGTCTTATGATTATTGTTACAGAAACTTTGGCTGTGTTCCAAAATTTACTGCCAGTACTGAAAATGTATAGTGCACGTGACGTAAATTATAGATTTTCAGTACTGGTAGAAAATTTTGGAACACACAGTCTTTGTCTACGTAGCTCTTGCTGACCTTACGATTTCTATTGTGATCAGCTAATTCGCTTACTGTTTACGTTTTAATTGCCTTACGTTTTTATGTGTGCCCTAGGCTATAGAGCATGAACTGTGCCATTCATATCTAAATAGTAGTAGTCAATAAAAATGAGAGAAAGAGAGAGAGCGTAAAAACGGTCAATCTTCATTCTAACATATTGTGATTGATTGAATAGAAAGAGATAGAGATTATCCGTCGGGTCGGGCTGTTCTCTATCTCTTTTTATTAATCAATTTTACTCACGAATGGCGTAGTCCATGCTCTGTCTTCGGTAGAAACTAGACCTGTGATATACGCGTCTTTACTGGAAAGATCTCCATATAAGATCTCCAATGATGGTCGCGAAGACGGGAAACTGGAAAGATAACACGGGCGAAAGCGAGGAACGAAAGAAGGGCTTGATCACGCAAACGGCAAAGGAGAGGGAAAGCGATCGGACTTGGGCCGGGCGTCGATTAAACGGCAGAGGGGATCTATCGCGCACGCGCGCAATACGAGTCGTGCCGCCAGTTGCACGATCAATTGCATACAACACGTCGCGTCGACCGTCGTCGTTGCAGGCTCCTGTAACGCAGTTTACACGAGTCGCTCGACTAAAAAAAGTGCGTATGCGCGTGCCGCTCGAGTCAGGCGATGTGCTGTCTGTTGAGTTGTCGTGTGTTGCTCCGATGAGTGAATAAAGCAGGTGAGACGGTCCAATCGTTAACGCTCATTTTATTTAGAGTAGAGATCCTATAACAGAGTTTGACCACGAGTAATTTTGTTAAAACATTATGAAAGAGTGAAAAAGAAGAGTGTATATACTACCTGTTTTTGTATTCTGCTATCTCATTCTAACTCATTCTAAAAACGATGGGCTAATCAAAAGTTTGCCATCTTGTGGCTGGATTCTGTTATAGGATCTCAGATCTCTTATTTATATTTGTATGATGTGTGAAGTAGGATCGTTTCTTTTATTCATTGATTATATTATTATATTAATATCTAAGTCATTGTGAAAATCTGGAAAAATCGCAGGATATTTCGAATAGATCTCAAAAAATAGATCCTAAAAGCAGAGATTAAAAGTAACTAATTAAAATATTAGTGTTATATATGGACATTTATCGCACGTGAATAAAAAATTATCAAAAGAGTAAAAATATCTAGAATTTTTAAAACTACCATCTTGTTATGAAATTCTTAAACTTTAAAAGACATTTTTCGATTTTGTTCTAAAAAAACGCTGTAAAGCTTCTATATATATATATATATATATGTTTTCATGATTTGAGAACCTATGAGAAATATTCAAGAAAATCAAGGAAAGCATGAAACGTATTTATTATATATATCAGTCTCTCGTATTATATCTTAGGAGAAAAGTATGTAGGTATTTTTTTAACAGTAATAAAACTCTGATAAATTTGTTGAAAATTGAAGTAAACTATTTTCAATAGTAGTATATTTTTACTAGACACATCTGTAATGGAGATTGTACATTGATATTCTTCCCGCGTTTGTTCAGTGCTGAATATTTCGTCTCTTCATTTTTGAATACAGCCTCCATAATATCAAGTAAATAGGATAAATAAGTATTTGGAACTACGATTGTGTAAACATATTTGTAAGTGATTGTAGTTGTAAGAATTGACCAATCACATCGTGCTATCTACTTGATATTACAAATACTTGATTGATCAATCAAAGAATGCTTCAAAGCATTTGCAGCATGAATTAAGTAGATCGCATTCATAGTCGAATATGAAAAGAGTATTTGATTGTGATTGATCAATTTTTATAACTACAATCACTTACAACTATGCTTACGAAATTATAGAAAGGACTTGAGGCGCTTGAGTATAATCACCACAGCCATATTGAATCGTCAAAAGCGAGAAATAACGCATTAATTTTTGTTACATGCCATTTGAAAATGAAAATTTGAATGAAACGAAATGATGAAATCGCTTTAAAACATTTATAAAAATATACGAAAACTATGCTCATCCCACTTGACAGTAAACAATCGTAAAGAGTGATAAAAGGTATATGAAATGTTTTTATTCAGTGCGCATGCGCAGCTTATTTTTACTTACAAGTGTCTTTTATCACTTTTACAATTATTTACTAATTGTCAGGGCGGATGAGCATAGTTTTCATCCATTTTTACAAGATTCTTTTAAAGGAATCTCATTATTTTGTTTTATCTAAATTGTCCTTATTTATAAGTGACACGTAATAAAAACGTGTCATTTCTCGCTTCTGATGTCAATATTGCTGTGGTGACTATTCAGGAACCTTAAAAATAACAGGAAAGTATAGAAAAAAGAAGAAATATGCTAGGCGATTCGACTATCGCGTGTGCGATTTCCAATTACTCACCGTAGTGGCCACACAGGTGATGTCTCTCGCGCCTTTGCGACCGGGATTTTCGCATATCTCTCTCTCTCTCTCTCTCTCTCTCTCTCTCTCTCTCTCTCACGACGAAAGGATAGTTTGTTAGAAAAGATCGTTAAAACTTAAATGCCCGTGCTATAATCACACAGTGGTTTCACTGGACGATAAGCGATACTTTAATGCCGCTAGTACAATGCAGACACTGTATTTGATCCGTGAGCAGTGACTGTTTTATATTTCACACAATTTCGTTTCAATGGGGACTTATACTGTATAAATGAAAAATATCGTATTAAAATAAAGATATCCTGTCCTTTGAAACATAATACATAACATACAATGATACAGTATTTAACTAATAGCGAATTCGATTGGATGCGCTCGGTGCGCCCTGTGCACATTAAAGCCATCGTACACGAAATAACGTAAAAATATGTTTATATACATAAACATAGAAATCGATTAAATCCTGAAATACTCAATACATTTTATTATACTATTAGGTAAAATATGTATTTTATAATTCAAAATATTTATATTTCACTTTCATACTCTAAATTAAATCAAAGCTATTATCTAAGCTTTAAATCTTAAACCAAAAGAAATTGATCAATCAAAACCAAATGTGAGAAGAATAATCGACTACAATTGGTCAATTTCTTATGACTTAAAGAGATTTAAAGAGTAGGTAACAGCTTATTGTAGAAAATTCATCAGACCCGCTTCCGACTGTAGACTATCGACTAATTTGTAGACGCGGCTTAAGAGATCGCGATAAAATAATTATTAATATAAGTTAACTTATATTAATTTCCGTTCAATGTTTTGTCGTAAATTTAATGTTCTGTTCCACCCGAGAGAGAGAGAGAGAGAGAGAGAGGGGGGGGGGGGGGGGGGGGGAGGGGGGGAGGAAGGAGATTGAATGATTCTTTATTAGCTTTTTTAGCTATTCTAAAAAACAATACGAATAATACATACTTAATCTTAAATCTAAGTAACATTAAATATTATATATTCTTTTAATACTCTTTTAAATGGCTCAAGTCTTTCATACTGCTTTACTTCACACGGTAAGGCGTTATACATTTTCACTCCTTCATAAAACATACTCTTTTTTGCACTTTTTGTTTTGCGGAATTTTTTTACAATATTCCCAGTCTGCCGTGTGTCTTGTCTTTCGCTCTCAATTCGCACAGTGTCTACCTTATTTCTTAATTGCTCCGGCATCATGTCATTTAGAATCAAAGTCAATAAGAGTACACACATTATAATAAAGCCTGTGTCTTATGGACATAAACTGCAGTGCTTGCAGTATGTGTTCTACTTTGGGGTATCTGTTATATTGCAATATGATTCTCATAGTTCGCCTTCTGCAATTCGCCCAGCTGTGTTTTTCCCATATCAATCAACAACATTGCACAATACTCAAAGTGAGTTTGCTATGATTGTCTTATATAGAATACATCTAGTGTAAGCCGATATAAAATTACCTGTTCTATTTTTTTTAAGAAAAAACCCGTTTTTTCCCTATTTTCTTTAGCATATGTAACCACAGTGGTTTTTAAACCAAAGTCTATCATCAATGATTATTCCTAGGTACTTCATTGTTTCAACCTGTTCTATTACAGTTTCATCCAAACATTTTAACGTAATATTACCACTCATAGCTCTTTCCTTATCATAAATTTGGTTTTCTCTGCATTTAATTTTAATTTATTTACGTTCATCCATCCTTTTACTATGCTAAATACCATGTTCATTTTATTCTCTAATTCCGTATTACTCTCTCCAGTTACGTATATTAGCGTATCGTCTGCAAATATTTTTATATTGGATTCTTCTGGACAAATTTTGATTATACTATTTATGCATATAAGTTATAAATAACAATATGGACCTAAAACAGATTCCTGTGGTATTCCATACTCTGTGAACCTGAATAACTTTGAACATTTATTGTTGAATCGGACGTGTTCTGTTCTATTTTCTAGATATGACTTTAACTATTCTAAAATCATACCTCTAATTCCATACTGATATAATTTTCCTAATAATCTTTCCCTATTTATTGTTTCAAATGCTCGTTTAAGATCTATAAAAATTATCCCTACTATTTTTCGTTCACTAACTATCACTTTCCACTCATTTATAATGGTTTGGATCGCTGTCTCGCATGAGTACTGTCTTCTAAAACTCAATTAGTATTTTGTTATAAAATTGTTGTTTTTCAAAAATCTTCAATTTGCGCCTTTTTACAGCTATCTAAAATATTTCTCAAATATTGGTAGTACATTAATAGGCCAGTATTTATTTGCTTTTTTAGTTTTTTCTATTTTTGGAATCGGTATTGTTATATAGGTGTTTTCCACCTTTCTGCAGTAACCATCCCTTGAGGAACTATTTATTGTATTAACAAACTTGTCTTTTATTACATAAAATGCTACTTTTAATATGTCGCTAGTTATTCCCTCATCCGTACCTTTCTTTTTTTATAATCCTGTAACAATTACCTCTGACTCTTCTACTGTGACTATTTCCAAGTTATACATACCACTAGATTTAATATTCCCATTTATCGAATTTACTATATTACTAATACTCTATATTTAATACATTAAATTTATTAGCTATATTACCCCCTTCAATGTTATCTAATATTTTAAAATCTGTACTCTTTACCTTCTTTAAACCAATTATTTCACTTCTTTCAAGATTTTCCACATAATTGTGGGATCTTCTCTATTTCTATCTATCATACAATATTTTCGTAATACTTTTTTTCTTTACCCTAATTAATTCGACTACTACATTTCTTTCAATTTTAAACTGTAACCAATTATGCTCCGTATCATCGTACAACGCATTTCTGTACGCCACATCTCTTCTAACGACTACCTCTCTTATTTCATCTCACTTTTTTCCCTCCCATATTTTCGGAATTCTAAATTTCTTCCTAGGTGCAGTAGCATCGGTGTTAACAAATTTTTGTGCTCTTACATCAAAAATTTTGATTTCGTTGTAATTTATTTCCTACTAATCTAATAAATTCATCTACATTGAACTCGTTACAATTCCTAGCGTAAAATTCGATAAATATAACCTTCCTATATACTTGCCTCGGTAGTCTAAAGGCTTAGGATGCTCACGCGGAATGCAAAAGATTTAAGTTCGACTACCGACCAAGATAATATTTTTCACAATAAGAACTAATTATTTACAGATTTTTATATGTCACTCAGCATTATTGAGATCGTTTTAAGATACGAAAAAGCATCAAATTGTTAAATTGCTGGTCAATTTAACTCGTGATATTTGTACTGCGGTAGTTTGGTAGAGTTTACGTTTCAAGATCGAAAAATCATTTCGTCGCGCATTTTAAAGGATTACATATGTAGTATATAAATTCACACAGAATCATACAAGCACTTAAGATCCAGCTAGACCGTTTAAGGCATTGATTTCTACAGGTTGTATTTCTCATATACATATACGAGCTTATGAGACATAATATTGTAATTGCTATTCTTTCAATTCAAAACAGGTTTGAGAGCCTCAAATCCATTTTTGTCCGTTATTCGAGATTGAAAGTAAGAGTCAGCGCAGTACTTTATGTGCAAGTGTAATAATAAAAAGGTTTAAAAGTCCATTTCTGATAAAACAGTATTTTAATATACATATATCTCCGTACATGTTTCGACTTACTTTAAGTCATTTTCAACGGAAATTGAACGTATTAACTTGATCTACAAATAGTGCAATAATCTTGGTGCTAACCATCCATCATACCAAAAAGATTCTTTAGATCCATTCTAGTTTACTGGCCAGAAGGAAATAAGAAAACTATCATAAAGCAAGGCTATAATAAAATTAAGGTTGTAAAAAACGACCATCATATTTTTAATGGAAAAGCAGATAATCACTCACCAAATTGATGCAACTCGCATATTCATATCCAGTAGTCAATCAAGTAAAAAATTGTGACAAATAAATATAATAAATAATTAAATGAGGTATGAAATTTAATCCAAATAAACTTTTTCGCGTCAGATAGTAGCAGAGATACTTAACAATTATTCACGTTTCCGTTATAAAGAGACAAATAATGCAAACAAAAAGTATCTCCACTGATACAACCCAGAGACTAAAGTCAAATGTATTGTCATAAACAAAAAAATTTGTAAATAGTATGTATTAATAGCTGGCATATAGGCATGGTCTAAAAATTCCGTGTCTATTTGAAAGTTTAAACTCATTTTTTGCGTTTTATATGTAGCATTTTAGACGTTAGTCTTTCATTGTAATTCCTCTCTCTATTCAAAATCTGTCAACTATTAACCCAATTAAATCTAAATGATCCAAACCAAACTTTACAGGTAAGTCTCTATTTTCATTATGTGCTTGCGGTTGTTCGACTTACTAAGATGGCATTTATAGTATTCGGCGCAGAATGTAAAATATAAGGCATGAATAGTCGAAAAAAAGAACTTTAAAATGTTAATTATCTTTTGTTTTATTTAACAATCTTTTATCTATTTCCATTCTACTCGGTTCTTAATTATTGATTTGTAACGCAAAAGAATGTCGCCAGCCGACTTTTTTCCCCCCTTTTATAAAACCTGACCGAAGAATACGAGTATATAAATTTTCTGGAAAATAACAATTTTTTGGAAAGTTTGTTCTCATTCCGTAATCTATGTTCTTCTCTGTTTACCGATATGAACTGCAAAATCTGCTTCGTTGCGCTGAATCCGCATCCGTTGATTCTAGGATCGCGAGATAAATCGAATCGAGATCGCGTCGATCACGCTTCTCTCGGCGTGACGCAGCCAGGGAACGACACTGGCGACAGCTGAAACCTTTTTTGTGAGTGAAAGGCGTGGGAGGGGAGGAGTGTAATGGTGTGTGTCTCAGAGAGACAGAACGGACTATGAGAGAGAGAGGAGAGGAGAAAAGAGGAGGCGAGAAGAGACGAGGTCAACGATGCCCAATATGGCATTCTGCGACCGCCGTGAGTGTCATTTTACTTACACATATGACGGCAGTGTTTATACGCTCTCACGTATATATAAGTGAAGGTCGATTGCGCCTTCTTACGTTGCCTACAATTAGCAGTTATTGTCAAGTCGCCGCTAATGTACCGAATGCCCGAAGAATGGCCACGAGTTTCTCTTTCCCTCCTGTCTTTTTTTTTCTCCAGATATCCTTACGTAGGAAGCGCGCGGATTTTTCAAGAAAAGTTTTTTTTATTTCGTTATCCATAATTGCTATGATATCTGATGATAACGCTTAATTCATACACCGTTAATTGTAACTTTTCAGTTTCATCTGCCTAAGGATGCTTTCCAGTAAAAGACACAAACGACACAGAGTGTAACACAGTGAATTATTAATTATTATTTATACACAGTGAATCATTATCTTGTTGTTTGGCATTATTAAATAAAAAGAAATAATCACTGTGTGACATTATGTTTTTTTATTGGACATTCTAAGACAATGATGTGTATCTTATTTAAGGGCTATTTTTAGAAATAGGTAAAATCTTATGAGTCACATAATGTTTATTTTGTTTGCATAAAACAGAAAATATGGTTTTATTTTTTCGGATATTATTTTCCATGAGCCAACTGCCAAGGACCATAAAAAATGTATAGGTGTGTTGAGGTCCACGAGCGGCTGCTGCAGGTTCACAGATCTAAAGACCCGTAGATTAGTTAGTTGCAAAACGCATTCGCAACACTTATCGTAACAATCAATAGGCGTCAATGATACTGCTTCTGATTGACTGTTACGACAAGCGTTTTAATGGGCTAGACGATTATTTTTGTAAACGGTTATAACAGTTACTGTTACTTAAAAATAATTGATTATTTAAACAGCTATCCGTTATATATATAAACCGTTTTATGGTCACTACTTATAATATCCTATATCCTAGGAACATTTTTTGGATTATTTCTTATTATTTAAGACAATTTAAGTAATGTAAGAAATCTATTTTGAAATATTTCATTATTTAAAATATTTATGTCTAAACAAAAAATGTAAAATATTAAATTTTATGCACAAAAATTGATGTCAATATAATTATTAATTAATAGCCCAAATTTATTTTTATTCTGTATAAGGCCTTTTTTCAATTGAAAAAAATTGATATGATTAAAATATAATAATTAAAAGGGAGAATTCAGAAAAAATAAAAAATTCATTTTGGAAATTCCATTTTTATTGATTTAATATGATTAAATTAACAAATATATTGTACATATAAACGAAATATTATTATATAATATTTCGTTTATATATTTGATAATTTAAATAATTTTCTTTTTTTAGATTGTGAATAGTACAACATGTCTTAAAACATGAACAATACAATATAAATATTTATGTATTAGATAATATAGAAAAAATATCTAATAATATAGAAATAATAAGAAATCAAATATAAAAAGAATTCTTTTTATATTTAATTTCTTATTAACTGATAAATTTTATAACTGTAATAGTAAATAATATAATAATATTATATTACCCTCTCTAATCACAAGTAAAAAGTAACTAGAAAACGGAAAGGATAATAAAACTTTTAAAAATGAAAAGAATATATATATATTAGAGAGTTTGAAATCACTATCTACACACTAGTAATACAGTGACACCACCGACAGTGCTTCTACTGAAAAAAAAGGTACATATAGTAAAATCTTAAACTTACTATTTATCTTTTACTTACTTATAAAAGGAGGATAAAAAATTCCGAAGGTTTCACTATTAGCCCAAGAAAATTAGTTTTTTAGAAGCAAAATTGCTATAAAAGATTTATTTGTGGAAAGTTATTCGAAAGTATATATATATATATATATAACATACTAAAATACTCCTGACTGCCAGCAGACTTGGTCTGTCATTCGTAATTTTATCAGCTTTCTTTTTAATAATGATCTTTATTTCAATAAAACAAATACTTTCTGAGATATTTTTGAAAAACAGCACTTTTTATCAGTTTTTGAAGCTGGAAAGTTTCTCAAGTCCGCTGACGGGGGATTTAAATAAAACTTTCAGGACTTTTAGTATGTTGCATAATACGTCATTTCGAACAACTTCCCACGAACAAATCTTTCATGACAACTTTACCTCCAAAACGCGAAAAAAATTAATTTTCCTGTGCTACACCGGTTGGGGATCGTTTTATTTATATGTTTTCTTATGTATTTTTCTTCGCGTAGAAACCGAAAATAATCATTATAATACTGCCAGACTTAAGGAAAAATTGAAAACATCGAAATAAAATGAATAAAATTCTTATTCGCATCGTTATTAAATCACTGTTAGTTATATTTCAATAATTTATTTATGAAATTAATTCCAAATTGGATCAGATGCGAATACTATTGCATCACAAAACGTGTTCTTTAGATAATATTTTTCACTATAAACATTTGTCATCTTTTTACCGTTTCTCCCACTCTAAGCGTTGCGCATTGCACATTGCACGGTACCGAAATGACAAACATTATAATGAAAAATGTAATCTAATTAACGTTTTGTGGTGCAATATTATTCGTATTTGATCCAATTTGGAATTAATTTCATAAATAAATTATTGAAACATAACTGACAGTGATTTTATAACGATATGAGTAAAGATTTTATTCATTTTATTTCGATATATCTCAATTTTTCCTTAAGTCTGGCATTATCATAATAATTATTTTCGATTTCTACGAAGAAAAGTACATGCGAAGACATAGAAATAAAACGATCCCCGAGTGGTAGCTTTAAAAATTTCTATCCTTATTTAAGACTTGATAAAAATAACATTTAGTCTGTTAACCGTTATTTTCCAAATTTGATAATGGTTATTGAAGTTATTTCTCAATAACAATTACTCAGTAATACATAACGAAATAAAGCCCATCGCTAAGTTGCGACTTTGTCTTTGCGTGTTGCGATTTATATACTCTTTAAATTCTTTAAAGCGGAATCTTAATCTAAAGAATGAAAATTGAACTAGCCTTGAAAAAGAATGGCTCAATTTTCAATCTTTAATATAAGAGATTTCACTCTCTTTATAAAGTTGAGATTTATTTTAAATAGTTAAACAATTTTTTAAAGAGTAGACTGCGTTCCGTTGTAAACTACGAGTACTGAAACTTTATAGTATATGTAATGTAATATAGATCTTCAGTATTCGTAGTGATTAACGGAAAGTCCTAGACAGGTCTAAACAGAATGTTGGGGATATTCATATGTAAAAGCAGCTTTATTCAAAATTATAAATAAATTAGATATTGGATCTTGGATTCCTTAGCTCCTTGATTAGGATTGTTTTAAAAATGTTGAAATAATTATAAATCTTATATCTAGAGAGAAAAAATAGGTCTAGAGTTGCAAAACACATTTCTCAAATTTTCACTGTTGCACAAATACAATTATATTCATCATCATATTTAATAAAAAATGGCAGACACTTTGTTCCAAAATGAGCTAAAATTCTTTCTTCAGTTGTAAAGCCAGTGTCAAGCGTATTCTACCTTTTTTAATATTAATAAATAGAAATTGCATTTCTCCATGCTATATTGTATATTTTGTTAACTGAGAAACAATGAATTTTTCTTAATTTTTTAAAACAAAATTTCATTGATAATTTAAATGAGAAACATTATATAAGCTCCTTCGCTCTTGTCAAAAATTTCAAATAAAGATACCGACTTTCATCAATATATTGGCTGTATATTGCAACAAAAGGAGCAGTGTATCCCAAGATTATTAATTTTTGTTTTGTGCAGTGAATCTTACCATTCTGAAAGGAGACGGACGCGAATACTTTGTATTCCTCGTTGGGATTCTATTCTCGTTTGCGAGAGGGCGAACAGTTCAATTAGCGAGATCGTACGATCTCCAGCGGATTTGTCGGATAACGTCGCCTGAGCAAGAAAGAAATTAGACTGTTTGTTGCACGTTCGGCACACCTAGTTTTTTACAAGATCGTCCGTTGCTTGATCTTCCTAAGATGGGCAGTAGCCATAAATATGTGCGCTCGAACAAGCAGCGCACATCAAGGCCGCGTAACCATCGGTTGAGGAACGATATGCCTCGCAGGAAACTACCGCGCGTGCGTACGTGAGCCTGCTTATAACTTATGCAACAAACGCGGCAGCACGCGTTGCATTCGCGTGAATCATCGCATGGACCTTTACCTGACTGCGTTTATATTCGGAATTACAACAGTCTAATGCCTTCGAGCCTTCAACCAATCGAGATATCGCGCACGTCTCGTCTCGTCTCATCTATATCTGTGTGCATGGACGTCCAGAAGGGGGAGACAAAAAAGGGCATTTGCCCCTCCCTCGGCAACAATTTCTCTTTCTCGACTTACACTTACTTTGTTGTAGAAAGAAAACTTTAAATGTAAAAAAAAGTATACATTTATAATTATGTACATATATATTCTAATTTTTGAAATAATACGAGTATATAGTAATAAAGTTTGTATATATACAGGACGTCTAGTAATTCTCCTGACGATGTTCATGGGCAAGTAGAGCGGCTAAGTAAAATCTAAGTGACAAAATCATCTGCCATTGGTAAATATTTATTTTAGGCCCTTTAGGGGATCATGCTCCTCCGATGACCTTGACTTTGACATATGTTGACAAGGTCATGACCCTGATGAAGCCTTTTAGGCGTCGCTTGTTATTCGTTAAAAAGTTATTAACAAAAAAAAGTTTAAAAAGTAACATCTTATTTCTGTCATAATGTTAGGGTGCCGTCTCATGAGCGGAAATTTACAGCGGAACGGAACACAGCGAGACCAATCACAATCGCAGAAAAGAAAGCAGAGTAATGACTGTAGAGTTGTGATTGGTCGCGCTGTTCCGTTTCGCTGTAAATTTCCGTTGATGGGACGGCACCCTTATACATGGTTGAATTATTGAAAGGTTACCCATGGGTGCGCAGTAGGTTGAAAGTAGTGGGGGCGGGGGAAGATCTGTCAGCCAATCAAGTTTTGAGCTCATTTGCAGACATTCACATGACTCGTTCACGCCGCAATGAGCTCAATTTCTGATTGGTCGAGATCTTAGATCACGTGACGGCTCCGTCATTATGCGCAATAGGTAACCTTTTAATTCAACCATGATGTTAATGTAATATTAAGGGGTGCCTTCTAATAAGAGCACATATGACACGGTGTAATACGGCATGCATCATCACATCCTTGTTGTTCGCCAATGTTAAACAAGAATGAGATGATCACTATGTTGTGTCGCTTGTTGGAAGGCACTCATAAACTACCCCATATTCTCCTTAGTTTACGTAATGACTTTCCACGCGAAGCGAGATTCACCCTACCTCTTTCCCTGCCAAGGAGCGCACGACTTTTCACGTGAAGCAAGTTCCACCCCACTTTCCCCCCTCTCAAGGGGCGCACGACTTTCCACGCGAAGCGAGGATCCTCACCTTCCCCTGTCAAGAAAAAATACTGTTGAAATATATATTTTGTGTTTAAAAATTGTGTGCTATTCATAAAAATTGTTTTGTTCATAACTTTTTAATGAATAACGAGCGACAGAAAGGGTCAGTGACATTGATCTTCTTGAGGGTAAAGATCAAAGTCCCTCGGAAGTCAATTGAGGCTGGCTGTGTAAAGGGGAAGTTGCACCCTAAAATATTACGTACCTTGGCCGGGAGTCGAACCCGGATTTTTAGCATTCCGTGCGAACTTCTTAAGCCTTTAGACCACCGAGGCCTTAGTAATATTCTTCGAAATAATCAGTACGTATGGAAACAATATGTTGGCTATGTTTGCATCGTGCATTTAGGCCGCGGGCCTATACAATAGGTGTCCTTGTTTATCCTGTAGGTTAAACAAAGACACCTATCGTATAAGTCGCGGACTAAGCGCACGGTGTAAAAGTATAGCCAATGTCTTTATTTCATGCGATGCAATATAAACAATAAAAAATTTTTGCAATATCGTTTACCCAGATGCGGTGAACGCTAAAGTAAAGTTATCGTCTTCTTAACAACTAATTAAGAAAAGAATAATGTGACTTTAGTGTTCACCGTATCTGATCCACGTTATTGCAAAAACTCCTTAATAAGAATCTTATTGGACCGTATATACATGTGAAAACACTAAGACCCGGTTGCACCAACGTTACTTTGACTTTAAGCAAGGCTTAAAACTCTTTCTGTCTCTGTCTCTCTTTCGCTTTAAAACGAGACAGAGATAGTTTTAAGCTTCGTTTAAAGTCGAAGTAATGTTGGTGCAATCGGGCCTAAGATATAGGAAATAGGAAATAAACTAACAAAAGTCTATAAAAATCTATCGTCATGTATATTATAGGTTTTAAAAAAAAAAATTCCGAACATAGTCGTTATTAGACTTCCAAAGGCCGGTATTCATAGTCAGATCTTATATTCAAGAATATATATATCTTAGGTATAGTCTTAAGAAACCAATCAGAAGGCCGTATTAGCATCTTAAGACATTACTTAAAAGACAGTCTTGAAATAAGAACGGACTATGAATACCGCCCAAGGATGAAAGGTCTCTAAAGGTTACTTTTGTAATATGTATCAATAATTTTATTTTGGTAGAACAGGTCGGTTCTTCTGATCCATTGTACAAAGACGAGGAATAAAGAGTCGACAGAACTCTTCCTTTTTTATATTGTTACAGATTGGAAGCGCAGCATCTACAGATACAGCCAATATGGATTCTCACGTTGGTCTCGACTACATCGTAGATAATCCCGAGTATTGCGTCAAGCTTGCCTCAGGTAATTTGCCAACATTTGCGATTCCATAATCTCGCCAGATCATGCCGTGTATTAATCCTTTATGGATGCATTCGGAGAGACGTGGGGAGACGCTATTAGCTATATGCACCGACGAGATATTATTAAAGACAGTCGGCGCTTATGGAAGTTCGCGTGACTGTTAAAATTTAAGTGATTAAGAGTAAGAAACTGATAATACGGTATACTAATTTCATGATTTATTAGTTTCGTTGACATGTAGAATATGTTTAAAACTTAATAATACTCGATTTTGATTAAAAATTGATTTTAATGTTATCATTTGAGTTTGATTATTAATAGAGATGATAACTGCAAAGAAAAAATTGTAATTTTTTGACAATATACGAGAAATTATAGTATTAAAAGTATGCGTACTTATTTATACAGCATTTATAATAAAAAATCACGAATTTAATAATAAATTATCGAAATATTTATATTAATAGTCGTAAATTTTTATTAATTGTCAGTGATGTCTTCGTTCTTCAATCATTCTCGGGCCTTCGGGGCCCCATTGATAGTCACGAAAATTTGCCCAAGGCCGACGGTCTTTATAATAGTATCTCGTCGGTGCTATATATGACATTCTTCATCATTCATTAGATACAAGTAAAACAAGGATAGAATGGCATAAATACAGCGTTAATTAGTGTTTTCTCGATCATCCTATATTCCACCACTATATTGCAGCGTTGGAGACAGCGTGCCCGTCCGTGAAGAAGCAAGTCGTGGAGCTGTTATCTGCGCTGTGTGTTTATAGCCAAGACGGCAGGCAGAGAGCTATCGATACTCTTCACACGTATCAGGTGACCGTTTCTGAAAGTACACATTGGCTGCGTTCAACGAACTCACAGTTGAGTGAGCGCTCGCTGCTATTGATGTATTCTTCTAAATCTAAAATTCTGATTGGATAATCTAAGAGAATATACCAATAATAGCGAGCGTTCACTCAACTATTGAGTCCGCTGAATGCGCCCATTGTTTGCGAAAATCTAATTTTCACCGATTTGGTGAAAATTATATAACTTCCATAAGTTGTACGTTCGAACGACGAGAATGTAACCGAATCGCCTAAAGCGATCGCGATAAATTGTCGCGCAAAAAGTATTGCCACAAAGCACAGCATTTCAGAAGAAGCAAGCGAACTAGCCGTAACTACCGCGTTGTACACTAATTGTGTGTAGATAAAAGCGCTTAGGTAAAAGTTATAGTTCAAGATACAAAAACATGCAAAAGAACGAAGCACGTAATAATAGGTCTGTTCGCGTTGCATGAAATCCCCAAATATTTTTAGATTTTTATCTAAAAGTATTACTACAAGAAACCTCATTACGTCTTTATCATAAAAAAAATAGTATTCAACTTGATAAATAAAAAATTTGTATTGTTCCATGTTTATTCCCAGTTAACGCTAAATATATTCAAATATCGGTCAAAGATTCCATTTAAATATTCTGAGAATGTTCCATATATGTTCCACATAATTTTAATTTTTCGAGAAATTCCAGGTTGTCCCTGAATTAGTTTTTAAACAAAATTTTGTTTTGAAAAACACTTGACATTTTCACTTTGGAGTCTAATTTTGGGGCTTACTTTACAGACGAAATATTGCGCTCCTTATATTCTCTCCCCGATAATTCTTGTTAATGAGTAAGGAAGAGTTTATATTGGCCGTAACCGTATGCCGTATGCCACAATTTGCAAAAGTTGACCAATCATCTTCAAATATTCCCTTCTTACAGTGGAATGAGAGGGGAATACTCGATTGTGATTAGTCCATTCTTATTATAGATTATGGCACACGGTTACGGCCAATATAAACGTTCCCTAAATGCTTTCCGCCGCAGCCCTCTACTGTCGGCGAAGATTTGTACTGCTCGTGATTTGCGCGATATATACAAGGAGTATTCATACAATATTTTGAACATTTCATCGATATTTGTATAGGTATAGCTATTACTGATCTACGTATGTTCAAATGTAGGAGCGAAAGGGCGAGCGTTATCGATTGCGAGTCGTGGTCGACGAGTTGCAGAAAGCAACGTCCGAGGATTACCAGACGGCACTACTAGCGTTCATAAATTGTTTGGTCTTATCGACGCCGGTGCTCAAGGACCGCATACGTATTCGCAACGAATTCATCGGTGAGTGAAAAAAAGCGGCACAAATCTTCTTTGCAAATATCATTAAAGGGATGTTAAGTTGTCTATCCTAAAGTTGTCTGTTTTATCGACTCGATAGATTTATGTAGATATACGATTTACGTGCCATTGGCACATTACTACATATTGCTACATCAATATCGCGCGCGCACGCACCATGGTGGAAAGATTACATTAGACCTGTTCTTTTTGGCTGAACTTTTGCACCAGTTCATCTTTCTTCCTTTTCTCTCCAGGAGCAAAGAAGAGGAAGAAAGATAAACTGGTGTAAAAGTTCAGCCAAAAAGAACAGGCCTAATATAGTTCTGTTGCATCATATAGTTCGGCCAAACCTACTTTTGCCCCGCGTCATCATCAATAGGGTTCAAGGGCTATCAACTATGAAACGCGAAACATGAGACGGTATCCATAGTCCGTTCTTATTTTAAATCCGTCTTAAATAATGTCTTAAAATGTGTGCTAATACAGTCCTTGGATTGACTTATATGTACTTAAGACAGTCTCGATGTCGATTCGATGTCGATTCCATTATCATTTCTGATTGGATTAACAGTATTATTTGATCACGCTCCAACAATTGCGTTATAACTCTCATTTGCCCGATTTCTCAGGATTTTATACTCTTGGAGGTTTGCCATTGCCTTCCGAGAGGTAACGATCAGATAAAATTTGATTTTTTGGATGGAAATTCTGGATCTTTGGCACGGAGAGATCACAGTTCTGAAGAACCACTCGCTCGCGGCGGACGCGTCTCGACTCAGATGCTGCAAGCTATATTATATTTTTGAAAGTGTTGCCGACTTTGACTGAGCATTGAAACATACCTAGCCATCCCGCGGTTTTGGCATTTGGACTCGACCCGTTCGTTCGTCCTGACGCGCGTCCATGCGGCGCCC
The DNA here is from genome assembly GCF_001594075.2 of Trachymyrmex cornetzi. Taxonomy (NCBI): domain Eukaryota; kingdom Metazoa; phylum Arthropoda; class Insecta; order Hymenoptera; family Formicidae; genus Trachymyrmex; species Trachymyrmex cornetzi. The sequence continues at coordinate 333,930 of NW_017295547.1, forward strand.
GGTGACCCGGTGTCCGAGTGAGCTTTGCATCACTTTTAATCTTTGTATTTCTTATATGACGTGATCTGGTTGTATCGACCTCCGCTTATTATTTCGCGGGAGGCGAGAGCCATTAACTAAAGAAGAAAAAGAAGAATGCACAGAGAGCAATCATGGCTCTCGTGGCTCTTTAGGCCACGATCGCCACTACAAGTGGAAGATGAATGAGAGGATTTAATATGAAACGTATCGTTCAAATATGACTGTTTAATTTATTGTTTCGCGTTGGCAATTTAATTTGAACGGTTTTTTACTATTTTCTTTTTTTTTTTAAAAGTTTTTTGAATACTTTCTCTACATTCTACATCTTTTTCGCTTTCACATCCGTTCAAGCTCTCGTATATATATGAAACGCAAGATTTACGAGATGAAGCAGGTTGAATTACGTCGATTAGATACGGCATTGACACACAACTGTGATTTCTATTGCAGGTCTCAAGCTACTGCCGATTCTGAACGAACTGCGGTGAGTACACTGCGAAGATCCGTATTTGTAGTATCAACTTATTAAGGCACCAATGTCCCTATTTCTACTTATTAAGCTATTAATGTCCCTATTTCTACTCATTTAAGACAAAAACAGAGTTTTAAAATATCCTTTTATGTAACAAGTAGCGAGAAAATATTAATCCGATCGAACTCGCGTCGGTTTGTAAGACGAACGGTAACTCAAAGTCCGGAGATGAAAGCGTAAGCGGTGTCATTAAGCAAAGCTTCATAGCATCAAAAGCTTGTTTTTGAGAGTCCCCCCAGAAAGATTTCACTCATTCAATACATATACTAATATTTATTCAATAACATGAAACAATTTCAATATTTTAGATCTACGCAAATTCTGCTAAATATAAGAATTAACTATAGAGTTAATAAGAAAGACCACAAGAGCTGCGGACAACTTTTTCATAAAAAAAAGCTTCAAAAGAGGAGACTTTGATCACAATTGCGGAAATAGCATTTTCCTGTTTCCATAATGTTAAGCATAGTTTAAGTTGCAATAGTTTGGACTGCCTTGCCAAAAATATCAATAAAATTATATTCCCGATAGCGAAATTGCTGCTAAAATGATATGTACGTGGGCGCACTAAAGCTTCAGCAATTACATGAAATGTTTTAAGGTCCTTTTTGCAGAATAAAGTTGTATCAAATTTGAGAGGTTTGTTATTTTGTAGTATATTCAGATTTTGTAGTATATTCGAATATTGATAACATAAAATCATTTTCGTATACCGTTCAGTATTTCATGAAAGAAATGGGGTTTGTAAAAAGTTATTAGATTTTTATGAAGAATTCTCAACAAGACATTTCTTGATATATTTCAATACGTTAAAAAATAATTGTTGCTGCCAATCTAAAAATGAGTCAAATTAGCGCTTATAGTGCAGATAATGCTTCTGTGAATTATGGCAAACATAATTCCGTTTATCAAAAGTTAAAAGCCTAAAACAACCATGATTTTAAAGCAAACTGTAATTGTCACATAATAAACAATTATATGAAGTGTGCAATAAAAGACCTAGATGTTGATGTGGAAAATATTGTTATTAAAATATACAATGAAGCGATAAATTGTCAAACGGGAATTCTAGAATCTCACAAATTGGTCGCGTTGTTTATTTGAAATATTAAATAAAAGCAAGGTTACTTAAAAATATGAAATGTGAAGGAAAAATCGAACTGAGAATTGAATCTCCAAAGAATGCTCAAATAGAGCAAGCCGAAAATAAAGAGGAAAGCGATACACGTGAGAATTTAAAGATCCATGTTTCAAGTGTCCATAGGTCAAGATGACGGCGATTGTTTTTGCAGGAAAAGTCATGTGTCGAATGTGAGAGTACAGCTGGATGCCTTCGACTATCAGCAAGAGGCCGATGAGGAGCTCACGAATCACGGACCGCCCGGGATTGATCTCTCCTCTCACGTAGACGTCTTTTACGCCATCCTTGGTCAAGTGAGCGACTTGCGGCGTTTTTCCTATTTCCCAGCTTTCGCTAGTGTTTATGATAATATTTGCGTTTAATCTTCTGTCTGTGTAGGGGTGTAAACATACCACAGGCTAAACATCGTAAATAAAAAGTTGCCGAATAGAAAAATTCCAAAAGTTTTCTTATAAATACTATCTGTGATATGTTAAGAGGTTGCTAGAGCCGCCTGTATTACTGATAAAACTAGCGTCTTTGACGTTTTCGTTCCTGTCGAATTTCTTCGTAATGGTTTCACAGAATAAAAATTCCTTTTCCACGATTAAAGTGTACTTACATGCCAATGTACTTGTCGCTGGTGTATTTTATGTTCAAAGCTGGAAAAAATAAAAAAATTACAGATCTCTTTATCCATTTTACTTTCAACGTTAGTCGCCATACTGAGATAAAAATGGATGAGGAAATCTGTAACCACGGCAGTGTTGCTGCGCGCGCTTAGCGCCGAGCCACTACCGCGTCTTCAGATCTTTCGGATGAAGAACCGCTGCCACACGTTAACGGCGTGCGCGTAATCATCCTCGGATACGGTATCACTTCCCTTATGAAAAACTCAAAATTTGAATGTTTACACTCAATTTAGAGTTATTTCAGACGCTGAACTTGAGCGTTATCCTTAATATTTGAGAGTTAACTTAAGTGTTACTCTTAAAATATATTGTGAGTGTTATTTATTCTATACAATTACTTAATTCAGTTTTAATGGTAAAATACGTATTGTTGATCTACATCATATTCTTGAATACACACGGCAGAATTATAATTGAAAAAAAACGCCCTCATTTGGGAATTAATTTTTTTATTTCGCGGTAATGCTGTTCCCATATGATAAACTCTCCTCGCGTATTTAACAATGCAGCTTGCGCTGTCAGATTATGCTCCGTTTGCTCCATTTTGTTATTCTGAACTGTCTGATTGACTAGTGACAAAATGTATCCCGAAAAATCTTTTCTTATTATGAATGGAGGCAATACATCATTTGATATGCTGCACATTTTAATGTGTTTTAACATGTCCGAACATGTTTCAACATGTTTTTTCACATGTATCAGCATGTTTCCGGAGGGCGATTTTATCGCAATCGTAAAGATAAGTTGAAATATTTTAAAAAGGAAGCGTGGGAACAGATAGACCTTATTGTTGTTGTTTGCCTTATTGGCACTGATCCCTTACAATTAGATAAAAAAAAAGGTTTGATATGGTTAAAGCGTTCTTATGATATGTGCCATTGTACAGATTGATGTAGGCTTAGCAGCAGTTACACTGAAAATTAACTCACATATTTGTGAAAATAAGTAAAATTTCATATTGGATACGTCACTTAAAAATGTGGTAGTCGGACACGAATTTAAAAAAGGAGTTTTGACAATGTTAGAGCATCAGTCGCTCAAATAGATTCGACGAACGGCTAAGCTCGAGAGAAAATGTACGACGTGTGAATTATTACGCCGTTCTAATTCAACAGAATGAAGCGTGCGAAAAACAGTAAGTTTGTTCAATTTTATAAAATTTTGCTTATTACATTTTATACGTTATGCATTTTTCTTTTAAGGTCTACTTGCACTTTTCTACAGCTTCAAAACCTCGATATACGCCTCACATATATATATATATATATATATATATATCTCGGTTACTAAGACAATATTAACACTACGTGTCATCGCTGGTACATAACTAACGAGGAGCAAAGTTATATTTTTAGTCATAAACAAATTTACACTAGATGATTTCGAGAACCGCGGTATAAGCATGGTCAAGAAATTGTGTATCCGTTTGTAAATTTAGGTTCATTTTCTGTGTTTTAATGTGTTGAATTTCGAAGTGTTATGATAAATTTTTAATAATTTGTTTATATAAGCAGTCTAAATTACATGACGTTATAATATGTATAGTTTACTCTAAGACATACATTATTTTTCACGTCGTGTCCAATTGCACGTGTTCAATTGTGCGTGTCCAATCGAACCATGGTCAATTGGGTTCTCCCTTCGAATCGCCTAGAGCAATACAATCGGGAATTTAGCAATATAAATTAACAATAAAAGAGCTAAATTTCTGTGTAAGTTTTATTCGATTGTGCTGCAATCTTTGCAGACTATCAGCTTAATAAATGTCCTGGGATAGGTTGTATCCCTGTACACAGACAGAAGATTAATTTTGGAGGAGTTAATTTTTTGCGAGATACTTTTTTGCTTTTTTCCTTAAAAATAAATGCGCCGCATTATATTATTAATTTTTATCTGTTCAGCCTTTGCATTCTGTAACCAATTTAATATTTTACTTTATCAGTTCCAAATGAAAATAGGAAAATTTTACAATGAAAATTTTAGATTCTTTTTAAAATAAATATAAGAAAAAAAAATATATATATAAATTTTTTCTAATTATTAAAATATGTATTTTAAAATTGATTTATCACATTTTGTTTCAGTAGTGTATGATATTGTTTACAACATTTGCATAGACAAACTCCAGCTTTCCTTTCATAGAAAAGGAAACAGTTCTATTTCATACATTAAATTTAGGCGTCAAAAATTTGAAGTTACATATTTAACGACGTAATAACTACTAAGACAAGATATTGATGTAATATGCATACTTGAATTGAATAAGATAAGTGTAAAAATACTTTCAATTAAAGAATTAAGAATAATAGAACAAAGTATATAAGAAATTTATATCGAGTGTAATTCCATATTAAAGCTGCTGTAACGAAATGTTATGTTATGTCGAGTCCAGCTCAAATCCATATGGAGTATTAAATTTTCTTGTCATTTAAGTACTAGTATGTGAAAGCTATATTGTATAGCTGTAAAAGTTTATAAAAGCTATTTAAAGCCTTCTAATTGAGACAAACACATCGAGCGCTGCGCATAAGAGATGCCTAATAAAATACAGCACATTTATAGGTCGCAGACACTCCACAAGAGATACCCTTTTTGAGTGTCTTGCAGCATCTGCTACGATTAGATCCGAAAGACGCCGCCAGTGATCTGGCATGGGACATCGCAGAAACCTTAGTGCACCGAGCCACGTTATTGGAGAGTCGCGAGGACGCCACCAAGTTATTGAGGTCGCCTAGTCTTCAAGTAAATGTTCGCATTTTTTCTTTATGTTTTTCGAAAAAAAGAGAAAAGAAATTCGCAAAATTATTTCACAAAATAGAGATCGTAACTTACGCAATGTTCTAATTACTTTTGGAAATTATTATTATATATAGTGTGATTATACAAGAATGATTATATGCAATTCTTCTATATAAGCCAGAGTCGATAAAACTGACTCTTGTTTTCCTCGGACCTTCGCCAATTACGAGTCGTAATTTACGTCGCATTTGATGGCGACATATCTGTTGACGGAAAGAGACACTTTTACGTGCGTTACATCAAATCTGCTTAAATTTCACGATTACTCGTAGGGATCGTTGTCAATGTCAACCTCGCTAACGTAAGCTAATGTAACATCCGTCATGTACTTTTACTTTCTGACTATATTTAAATGAAAACGTCAATCCACAAAAGAAGAAACCCATACGTGTTTCGTATCAATGACTTATCCGCGTTATTTTCGTCAATCATGCGATTTTGCAAAGTAAAAGATTTGCCAAAATATAATTTCAAAGATACTTCTCATATTCTTTTTGTGGGCGATAAATCTAAAGACATTGCGCGTATCAACTAATCGCGTAAATGGAAAAGTGTAAATAGAAAAAATATATATGGAGAGAGAGAGAGAGAGAGAGAGAGAGAGAGAGAGAGAGAGAATATGATTGTGCCATAAATTCTGTTCCTATAAAAAATGAATTTATTTTATAATTAAAATAAAAAAAATAGAATAATATATGTATACTTACTAAATATATATATATATATATATTTCTACTTAAAAAAAATATTTACCTTTTAGTTTCATAAATATTTCTTCAAATTCTCGTAGCATGCAAAATCTTGATGCTACTGTTTACATTGGAGCCTACAAAGCCTCAATATTCCGATGAGATTAAAAATAATTTTTATTTAAATTTTAAAGAAAAGGGATTTCGTTGAAACTCGAAAAGAAATTTTATATTAAAAGGAGTAGGAAGACTCTAAAAAGATTTGGTAAAGACAGCGTCAATACTCATTAAGATTTTACGTATTATGAAAGTATGAAACCCAACTGTTTGAAGAAATTTGCAAAGATAAAAGATATGTACTTTTCTTTATATCTATAGATAGATATGTTTATTTCATCGCCTAAAAAGGCATTGTTTCTACTTGTACTTATTGCGAAGAATATTATTAAGGTCTCGGTAGTCTAATGGTCAAGACTCGCATGGAATGCAAAAGATTCGCGTTCGATCCCTAACCAAAGTAATATTTTTTGCAGTAGGATTATCTACTGATTGTAGCACGTGTTGTGTGTATGTGTGTGTTATATTCAGCATCATTAAGATCTTTTTAAGACGTCTATTAACATCAAATTATTAAATTGCTAGTCAATTTAATTTGTGATATTACTACTATAGTTCAGTTGGATTTCAAGACCGAAAAATCATTTCGATGAACAATTTAAAGATTATATATATGTAATATATAAATTCAAATCAAATTATTGAACCACCTAAGGTTCAGCTTGATCATTAAAGCCATTTATACCTTACTTGTTGTGTCATATTTAGTTGTTGGAAAAATTCTTAATTTAATATGAATATTTTTAATAGTTACACTAATTTTTATTTTGTAAGTAATTGAAATAAAACGAATATATATATATTTCATTTTATTTTGTTGTAATTATGAAATTATTTTATTAACGAACCAAATTTATGGCATGACTATATACAGATATCTAAAGCACGGAAAAAATTCGTACATAGAGAAATGCTTATAATATTTTGTCAAATGTATATAGAATTATAGAATATTCATATTTGGCACAAAGTTAAGCTACATAACAGGTATGCGTGAAAGATGACGTGGTCAAAATAAACCTCACGTGACTTAGTGGAAAAATGGCGCGAGGTGAAGATATTCATAAATTGATTGCGTACACACGAATGGAGTATCGATTTGTGTCTGTAAGAAAGATTGCCGAAAATCTACAATTGATCACTGTTTCAGATGTCTTGAAACAATTTTCAGAACGTCAAACCATTGTTCGCAGGCCTGGATCTGAGGGAATAAACCGTTTTACCATGCCCTGAGATAGAGAAACAGTGTCTAGCTATTCAGAGAAAATCTCAATTTATCGTAGCGTGATGTGACAAAAATGGTAGGGGCGAGGGGGGTATATCACAACTTGTACATTTACTTTTTTGTACTTGTACACTTACTTTACACCTACTTTTTTTGCGACATCACGCAAAGATAAATTGGAATTTCTCCTAAACAATTTGTTTCTTTATCTCAGGAGACATGCTGGGCTTTTTCTTCCAGATCCAGACCTGAGATCAATAATCTAATGTTCTGGAAATCATTTCAAAATATCGTTTCAAATATTCTCGAAACAATGGATGTGGCCAATTGTAGTTTTCTTGCAATCTTTCTTACAGACATATTTAGATATTCCATTCGTATGTATAACGCAAATGACTTATGAATATCTTCACTTCGCGTCATTTTTCCAAATAAGTCAGTGGAGTCTAATCAACTACACCATCTTTCACGCGTACAACCTGTTAGCTAACTTTGTGCCAAATATAATGAATATTCTATGTACATTTGAAAAAATATTATGACCATCTCTCTGTGTACGGATTTTTTCGAGTTCATGCTTTATAAAAATATACTTCTTATCACATAATATATATTTGTTTTCATATGATTGACTATAGAATAAATAAAAAATATATATATTTAATGATTTAAGATATTTGCTGAATTTTGGTATTATTTTGCCCTTTGTGTTGATATTTGTGGAATTCGAACAGATGAATCTATGCTGTCACTGTCGCGGTCCCGATCAGATGTGCGGAACGTCGCGAAAAACATCGCTGTCGACGAGTAACAATTCAACAGCACCCTTACCACCACCACCGCCACCCCCGATCCCGATGACACCAAGTCCATCGATTTTGCCAAGCGGTAGCAGTTTTGTTCTGCCGCCGCCACCTCCGCCGCTGCTTTTCGTGAATGTCGCTACGTCTGATGCATCGATGGAGACAATGATGCCGCCACCCCTACACGTGTCTCCCGTTACACGCGCACCTACTCCTGAGTTACCCAGTAATCACGCCAGATTGCTGCCGCAACAAGAAATACCCATCCCTAAAACGAAGATGAAGACTATTAACTGGAATAAGATACCTAATCATAAGGTATCTAAGAAGAGAGTTGTCGAGGATTTAAATAATCCACATAGCACACGTAATGACAGAGTAATACCACAGTAATATTGTATAATTACCAGAAATAATATATATATTACAATATAATATTACGGAAATATTACTGATATATTAGATTAGTGCTGGAATTTATTTGCAACTTTCAGCCAGATTTCACGATTCACGCCCACTAAAACCCCCCCCCCCCCTCTTGCCACTTGCACGTTAGGAACGAGATGCCGGCATACCGGACGCTCATAACTAAGGAGCGCGGCAAACAATATCAGAAACGTGCATACAGCAAGTGTAATGATAAAGAGGCGCGCGAGTACTATTCCTTTAATTTTAATAGTATCACAAAAGTATTAAACTATAGGTATAATATAAGCCCCGAGACACTACCGTGTGTCCAGATTAGAATTATAGAATTAGAGTAATAACATCATATATTAGCATTATTGTTATTAAATTGACAAACAATTTAATAACATTGATACTAATAAGCATCTTATACGATAGAAGAATACTTTTTAATAATTTATTACTAATAAGCATTTAAAAACTATGAATAACTTATCGCGAAGAATATTCAACCGTGATTCGAACCCGGATCTCTCGAATTCTGTGTAGGCATACTCCCAATTCAACTAATGAGGCTGCAGTAATATTTGTCGCAATCACTAATAATTAGTGAAAGAATGTCGTAATTTTTTAGATTTAGCTTTTAAATATAAAAGTATTTCAGTATTGAAAGTATTTCCTTTTTTAAATGATAGATAAAGGAAGATAATAGTGATAACACACACATTAAGTCAATGCTCAGAATTATGAACCCTAGACAGAATTACGAATCCTGATCTGAGAATATTAAATATAAAAACATCCAGCTTTTTTTTTCTTATATATAAAAAAGATGTTTTTAAATCTTATACTGAGAGATACATGCTACATATTAAGATAATTTGAAAAAGAAATATAATATTTCTTTTATCTAAATTACAGATGGAGATAATACATATTTTTCATCTAAATAACTATCTAGATCATTTTTTTAGATAACAGCAAACATTGATCGTAGGTGATTGGCAAACGGAATATTTGGTCCCTCGTCGCGAACGACTATCAAAATTCTACGATGTCAGATCTAGACTGGGCTGAGATGGAAGGTTTATTCTGTCAACAAGTGCCACCAATGGTACTACCAGCGAGTTATTCGACTTCGTACGGCACCGGAGTCGATATTGAACGACGTCGTCGTGAACCGACCGAGGTTAATCTTCTTTAATTATTTTGCTTTACAGTAAAGAATAACGAATCTTATACATACTATATGTTATACTTTCAATTGTTTTCTTTTTAATTTAGATCGCGTTACTCGACGGAAAGAGAAGCTTAAACGTTAGCATTTTCCTGAAACAATTTAGAAGGTATGATAAAAAGAGACCGCTATCAAAGAATTATTCGTGTCATTCTACCTTTATCGTTCATTAAACATAAAATAAAGATAAAATGATACAAATAATACTAATAGCATTTTTGAACGCAACTTAAGGATGACAAAAGTATTAATAAATGTTCTGCATAAGAAAATGATTATTAAAAATTGATAGAAGTACTAAAGTATTATAGTTCATTATTTTACACTGATCAACGAGATTTCGGCAACATCAGTAAAACCTATATTTTAAGTTTCTCTGGTGACTCTCTTTTACGTGTCTAATATTCAAAATGTTGTAGCAGGTTTTAGCCATCGCTTGTTATTCGTTAAAAAATGATTAACAATCAAAATTGGTAATTATTTCCTCGTTTTGCATGAAAAGTCGAATGACTCTAAGCAGGAGGAAAGATATGGGGTGGGCAAACTAAGAAAGTACAACTTCTCACGTGAAGCGAAGTCCACCTCAATCTTCTGCCACGATGAGTACGATTTTTCATGCGAAGCGAGATTTACCCTACCTCCCCCTTGCCTCAGGCTGTACTTCTTTCTACGCGAAGCGAGGTCCAGCCCACCTCCTCCCTGCCTAAAGGCGCGCGACTTTCTTCGCGAAGCGAGTTCTACCCCACCTCAATCCTCCCCTGCCAAGGACTCCATCTCCTAAGAGCACACGACTTTTCACGCGAAGCAAGGTCTACTCCATTTTCTCTCCTCCTGCCTAAAGATCTGCAATCTGCATTACACCCTTTCTGTCTAGAAGGTCGTATGCCTCTAAGCAGGGGGTGGGCTTCACTTCGTATGGAAAGTCGCGCGCCCTAAGCAGGGTGGAGGTGGGGAGGGAGGGGGAGGAAGTGGGATGGACTTTGCTTTGCGTGGAAAGTCGTACGTCTCTAGGCAGGAAAGAGATGTGAGATGAATCTCGTTTCGCGTGAAGTCATTACAAAATCATAAATTTTCTGCTTTAAAAACAAATTCTCTGCTTTAAAAATTATGTTAAAAGATAATGATTTTAAAGAACAATTTTATTTTTGAAGTAAAAAAATTATTTTAAAACAGAGAATTTTTGTTTTATGTAATAGAAAAAAACGTTATTTTTTAAATTGATTTTGTTAATAACTTTTTAACGAGCAATGGCTGAAACCTTGGAAGTCATTCAAGGTCATGACAACATATGTTAAAGTCATTGGGGAGGCTCTCCTAACGTAAACTTTTAGCCTTACTTTAACAAAATCTAAATATAGTGAATTTTTCTCGTAGATCTTACATAAATGCAAATAAATTTTATTATGCGTATGACAGTTTTATTATGAAATCACAAATTAAGATCGCTTACGAAAACTTTTTGAAGAAATCTATAGCCCACATTTCGATTGTCAAATTAGAAATCAGAATTTAAGTTAAATTCGTTATGCGTGTGTTGTGTGTATGTATTTTTCTTCACATGGTTGAGAGAAAAGAAGAGGAAAATTCTAAACCTTGCGATGTAAAAATTAAAAAAAAAAATAAAATAGATATCTTTATTACAAATGAAGTTTGATCAATATTTCAATAGTAGAAAAGTTGTAGGTATTTTTATATTCAGTGAATAAAAGGACTAATAATTACTTTATTTGGTACATGCAAACAATTTTTTTTATTTGTCGAGTGTTATTATCCGCACATGTTCATTCTCTATTCAGTTCGAACGAAAATATAATCCAACTGATCAAGGAAGGAGGTCACGATGATATCGGTGCAGAAAAGCTACGTGGTCTGTTAAAAATATTGCCGGAAGTAGATGAACTTGAGATGCTCAAGAGCTTCGACGGCGACAAATCAAAACTTGGCAACGCTGAGAAGTTCTTTTTGCAGCTTATTCAAGTGCCAAAGTAATTCGTTGTGTATGCATTTATAAAGAAAAATTAATGTTTTTCCTATTATTAAGATTGAAATAATGATACTATCGATATGTGTTAGTTATAAATTACGCATTGAGTGTATGCTGCTGAAGGAAGAATTTGCTGCGAATATGAGCTATTTGGAGCTAAGTATCAACTCAATGATACTTGCCGGTGAGGATCTCATGACGAACAAGCTTCTGCAGGAGGTGCTGTACATGGTTCTGGTCGCTGGTAACTTCCTCAACTCAGTACGTATTTGTCATCGACCAATTGAATTCTGGATAGTGTGCCAATATGTAAGTAAAAGTCATTTCGCTTTTATAGGGCGGCTATGCTGGCAATGCGGCGGGTGTGAAGCTCTCCTCTTTGCAGAAGCTAACGGAAATTCGTGCGAATAAGCCAGGAATGAATCTGATACACTATGTAGCGTTGGTAAAACATTGATTATTTAATTATAAGAATTTTATTTAAGTAAAATAGAACACATATTGTATACTATATTTAAAAATTTAGAAAATCGTGTATTCTCTTAATTAAAATTACTTATATTTTAGCAAGCCGAGAGAAAGCGAAAGAATTTACTAAGCTTTGCGAAGAATATAACTGCCCTTGAAGCAGCGACAAAGTAAGGATTATTACTATTTGTATTATAATAATAGTGAAAGAAATATTTTCACAGTAGATTTTTTTCTATAAGGACGACGATTGAACAACTGACTAACGAATTTAATAGCTTGGATACGAAGATAATAAAAATCAAGAGTCAGATCCAGTTCTCTTCGACCGAAAACGACATACAGGAACAGATGGCACAATTTCTTCAAGTAACGAATATAACGTTTAATATCACAGATATTATACAACGAAATAAAATTTTTTAGAAAGTACAGTAAGTGAACGAAACTCTTGTTCGAAATTTACAGATGGCCGAGCGAGAAATGGCGCAGTTGAAGAGAGATATGGAGGAGCTCGAGGGTGTGAGACGATCGCTCGTGGAATTCTTCTGTGAGGACACGAACACATTTAAAATTGAAGAGTGCTTCAGGATATTCCATCAGTTCTACCAGAAATTCAACCAGGCGATCACGGAGAATGAAAGACGGCGTATCCAAGAGGAACAGGTCCTGGCGCGTCGCAAACAGCGTGAAGAGCAATTGCTGGCGAGAAAACGACTACGTAAGTGTGTGTATCTTTATAAAAATCAAAGTGAGAGATGCTACATTATATTTTTACAAAAACTAATGCAATTTTCACATTTCGATTTTAATTTTTAAGCATCGATTATTTTTTCATAAATCGATAGTTCTATATACGTCGAAATTTAAAAGTAGATAAATCTCGAATTTCTTTAAGAGAGCGTATTTCTCCTTTGAATGTATAAATGCGACTACAGAGTTATTGCATTTTTGCATATCGTGTTATAATATAGTTTTGTTTCAGGTGGTAATAGTTATTGAGACATCTTGTATATACAGAAAACGTTTTAAATTTAATAGATAAACTTTAAAAATATATAATCTAATATGAACAAAATTTCAAAAAAAGTGAGATAATTAATATATTTACAAAGGTGATGCCAATATATACAATTTTATATGTACATAAATTAAAAAGCCTTTATAAATTATATGTTGTACAATTCAAAATAATTTTTTATTTTACAATGTAAGCATTGTAATATTTCTGAGGGCGGACATTTTAACGTTGTCGCAAGCTTGCAGTAACATTGCAGATACTTTCATGCAATATTACAATGGTTCAATGCAAGATTTATGCAATATTTCTGCAACCTTTCGGTGCTATATAAGTATAGTAACGGTTTTCCGATTTTCATTGTTGGAGGAAGATAACATTACATGGCCGAGATACTTATAGTCCGTGAAATTATACAAGAAAAAAATAAATTCCGTTGCCTCGTATAATTTTAATGTCAAACTGTTGCGCCATATAATATCATTATGTTACATTGTCTCATATCATATTATTGAATTGATACGTAACAGTGATATGATACACAAGTTTGTAGTGGCCTTAAGATTTGTATTCGTTAAATACGCAGTGAACAATCAAGCAGAGATGCCAGTCTCGGAATCTGAATCTAACTTGATGGATCATGGGCTTTTCGATCTCCACACCGGTTTACCTCAAAGAAATTATAGCCGCAGCGAGGCCAAGGTAAAGTCTGTTATTTATTTTCCATTTACTTAGCACTTACTTGTAATCTAACATGCATGAAAAAATAATTACACTAAATAAAGTCGGAATAAAAAATAGTGTCTTTTATGAATTATAAAAAAGAAGAGTGTTAAAAAAGTGTCGATTTTCATTCCCAAGATGCCCTGAAAAGATCTGGAAAAATCATTGCTTGGGTCCTCAAAAAATAGAAAGTAACAATCGTTTTTCCGAAAAGTGGTAGGAACATTGTTAGAATTGTTTAAATACAGTAAAAAATGATATTATTCACATATACGGTTAATAAAGGAAAAACGATTATTTTATTGCCTTTTTATAGGAATCTTTTTACGATTCAGTAACTAAGAGGTAATTTAGCAAATAGGTTCTCCAGTAACAAAAGATATAAAAAGAAAAAAAAGTGTAATGAAAAGTCTGAAAACAATAGAAACGTTAACATTACAGAAGATGAAAATGAGAACTTAATTCAAGCCGAAATTGATGATACCATTTTTTTTTCTCAAAAGTGCCACACAAGATCAAAACTCACAAATTATTTCTGAACATAAAGATATATTTCAATACAGAAAACAATCTTGTTTAAATATTAATTTTTTCGATACTATGTGAATCTGGCATACTGACTCGATTGCATTCTAGATACTCGAATTCTATAAAATATTTTGTATATTTATTGGTTAATCCGAAAAAAAGGTATTGGTGCTATTATTGGATACCCACACCTGTGGGTATAAGATAGGTCAATGTGTTGTTCTCACGTTACAACATTCTTGTGATTTTTTGGTAAAGCTTGATTCCAAGAGAACATTTCGATTCTTGCTCCATTCTTCGATGGTTATTTTGAAGAAAAATAATTATTAGTGTCTTCAGATTCTGATGAAAATGCATATGAAATGTTAATTCATTCATACTTTATCTATATCACACACACACGCGCGCGCGCATGCACACATGGCAAAGAAAGTTTAGAATCGCTAATACTACAGGAGTGACAAATTGTGAAGTCCTGATCTCTGTCAAGAAATGCTAAGCGAACTGTATCTCCACCTGGTGCATCCTAAATAGTGATAAAGTAGTCCGCAATCTTTATACGTATGTTTCTGACCAAAATCATCATTTTTCATTTATTAAATGTATATATACGTGAATAATGTCACTTTTTACTATATTTAAACAATTCTAGCAATGTTTACACCACTTCCCGGACAAATGATTATTCTCCGAAGACCCAAACAATGATTTTTTAAGGTCCATTCAAATGTATCTTAAAGGCTAAAATCGAGATTTTTTTAACACCCTTCTTTGATTAATATACAGATAATTAGACCACATATAAGGTTCTATGAACTCAGTTCACTTTCATTACTACATCTGATTTGTATAATAAAAACGTACTGTGTGAAATAATTGAATGTTTCAATAAGCTTTTTTTTTTATGAATCATACACTTTTTGATAAGATATGCAATGTATTTTTTATCTTAAATTCGACCGATATAAGATATAAGAAAATCAGGGTAAAAGTTTTCAACAATGTTTATAGATGAGAAGAAATTGCGGTATTACGGCGGTTGACGTCTCAGATGAGGACGTCTCAGTCATTGGATCACCGAACATTCGACGACGTTTAGGTTCATGCCCTGGTGGTTCTGATCATCAGTCTATCAAAGAAGACACGTACTCACCAGGTATATGCAACTTGCACGTTGAAAAAAGAGCTGCTAAATTAAAAATCCCTTGAACAGTGCAAAACGTTACCTTTTCGATAAATGTTGACAATAGGGAATTCTAGGTCCAATGACTTTGACCATACGTTGACAAGGACACTCTCCTAAATAACATTCCACAGATTTCAGCCGTCGCTCACCCAGTGAAAAATGACAATGGATTCGACATCGAATCGATGTCAATTTGACATTGTTTGACATCGAAATTCGTCGAAATCATCGAATCGACGACGAATCGACATCGATTCTACAATGGCTACGATTACACCGTGCGCTTAGTCCGCGATAGAGACCCTTTAATCAGTCCGCGACCTATACGATACATAGGCATCCTTATTTAACCGATAGATAAACAAAGACGCCTATCGTATAGGCCGCGAACTAAGCGCACGGTGTAAACCAGTCATTTCTCACTGGGCCATTGTTTATTACAAGGTTACTGACAAAAGAGCTGAAGAGGGTTAAAGAGTTATCGTCGTATCGTGATTCATTGCTAATACCAACGTTCTTGCGATTCTTCATTTCATCAAGGTGAGGAGCTTATTAATACTGAGCTCCTCCAGAGGACTTCCTTCATACAGGATGTCCCCGACTTACAAAATCGCCTCTCGTAAGCAGATAGAGTGGACTGAACCGAGTCGAAAAGTTCTTTATCATTTTATAAGTTTCGCAATACTTTAGAAGATATTACCGTCTAAAGATCATTGAATTATGAATACCACTCATTGTATCTGGCCATGTGATAGCAACCTACAATTGGTTTGACATTTTTCATCAAATTTGTTTTAGTCAAAGCGAGATTATCTTGCTCAAAACCTCGGTCGTCTAAGTACGCAAACACAATAGAGTAGTAAGCTTTAAGTCTTAAGGAATTAACCAATCATAGTCGATTATTCTTCTCACATTCAACTGTGATTGATCAATTTCTTAAGGCTTAAAGCTTACTACTCTATTGTGTTTGTGGACTAAAGGCTTAATTAGAACGCTCGCACGGAATGCAAGAGATCCGGGTTTAACTCTCGGCCGAGGTAATATTTTTCGCAACAAGAATTAATTATTTACAGATTTTAATATGTCACTCAGCATTATATTGAGATCGTTCTAAGATGCGAAAAAGCATCCAATTGTTACATTGGTAGTCAATTTAACTCGTGATATTACTGCGATAGTTTAGCAGAGTTAATGTTTTAAGACCGAAAAATCATTTTGGCACGCGTTTCAAAGGACTACATACGTAGTATATAAATTCACACAGAATTATACAAGCATTTAAGATCTAACTAGACCGTTTAAGACATTGATTTCTATAGTTTATGACATCATGTACGATCCTATAAGATATTAAAAACGTTTATATTGTCAACTTTTTTGTTAATAACATTTTAATAGAGAACAAGCGACTGATATCTTTGGAATAGTATTCAGGAGTGTCCTTAATAATATACATATATGTAAGGGTCAAGGTTATTGAAGCTGAGTCCCTATTGTCAATATTTACCCTATTACTGAGTTGTTTGCAACTAATAATAAAATTGTAATCGCGATATATTATCATAATATTTTATTTGACAGATATTACGCCTAATGGCACGCTTCGTCGGCGCAGAAGTAGAATACCCTGCGAGGATGATGACGGAAATCTGATGGATTTCTTACGAACGTCTGGACAGGATAATACGCGAGAGAGAAAATCATGGGGGAGTTTAGGTATTTAATAGTATTTAATATGCCAACGCTACAGCTGTTATTGTAAAACGGAACTAAATTTCCTTTGAAAAATATTAAAGATCGATCGTGGGCGCGAAGAGCTCGAGGGCAATCGCGAAGAGGGGACCTGCTAAACGCCGATTTTTCAGGAGATCGGGAACGACCGAGCTCACCGGCTCCTCTTGCGGAAAGCAAACCATTCTTGCAAGAGGAGGAAGCGAAGCCAAGTGGGTAAGTTGACGGCGGTGTAATTTGTATCATTTCAACAGCCTTTGAATTGCGCTCTTGCATCTGAATGATCACATATTCGTAATAAAAGGGAAATCTACGGAAGAATAAAAGAAAAAAATGGTACCTTTATTGAAAAGGCAGACTGTCGAGTGTATGGTTATTATTGAGGATAATACTGTTCGTGTAATAATTATTACTGGCGAATCACACGATAGATATTACACCGCTGGTTATTACTAGGGGTTTTATAGTACGTGTAATGATTACTACCAACAGATTACACAGCAGTTATACTTTTACAGAGTGTCCCAGTATTAAACTGAACCGAAAAGTCCTCTACCATTTTGCAATTTTCACAATATTTAACGAGATATTAATTTTTAAAGATAGCGGAATAAGCGCGTCCACTCGGCCTAATACTGCCAAGAGTGCCAAGTAGTATGCCCACCATTCGCTCGACGCGCGGACTATTGGGAGATTGCGGGGATTGTCTGGCAAGCGCGCCGTTCGAGTCACGACGTTTGTGACTCGCGGTATGCGCGGCGCGAGACGCAACTCTAGGATCCGATCTACTTCACGTTGCAAATGTTTTCAAGTATTCTTTGATTGGTCAATTCGTAAAATTCTTTCTCCTGATTGGTTAACGAAGCATTTGCAGCGTTAAGTGGATCACACCCTTAAGGTGCGGTTGAATTGCCGCTACGAACGCTTCGAAGCATTTTTTGATTGGTCAATTGGTAAAATTCTTTCTTCCGATTGGTTAATCAAATGCTTCGAAACATTCATAATGGCAACTCGACCACATCCCTAGATATACCAAAGTAGCGCAAAGGTCTTCCATTTTTTACTTTTATTAACCGTACCAAATACCAATTTGTGTTTATAAAACAAATTTATATAACTTCCTTTATGGCATCAATATGACAGATTTCCTAACTTAACAATAGTTAACTTTAACAACTCAGAAAAGAAACTTTAACGATCGATTAATATATCTCGCTTCGAGAGACTGAGTACAAGATTTTTTCGTTTCATGCCAGATTCTTTCGTTTCATGCAAAAATGCGCATGAGCATAATTTCATTGAAATTGAAGGTGAAGAGCGTCTTTTGGATAATTATCAAAAAAATAAAAATTTAATAGAAAATAAACTTTTTGTAAAATTCAATTAATTTATCTTTTATGGAAATCAGGAAAGCTTGGCGACAAAAAATCGAGGAATGGCTGTCGGAGAATGAGAAAGAGGATCGTGCGGGCGAACAACTTCAGAGAAGAACGAAACAATTGCATCAAGCAAACCGACGGTCCTTTGAAGACTCGGGTGAACAAGTTTATTTTTCGTAAATATCGAAATAACTTTTTTAATGCCAAGATTTTTAACATTCGACGTATGCGATTACAGAAAGCGAAGGCAAGAGCTTCCTAATGAACACTTCAGGGGAAGATCAAATAATGCTCGAAGAAAGAAGTTCTTCCAAAGTGTACGACTGGCGACCATCCGTCGAAAAAACAGACGTGATGCGCACAATGGAAGCAATTGAAGGTGACTGCAAATTAAAAATTTATTATAATTTTATAATATTATTATTGATAAATGATAAATATAATACAATAATTGTAAATAAAGAAAAATGATAATCCTGATAAATCGGAGTAAACATGCTTCAATTCGTATAAAAAGTACGAGAAATTTAAAAGGTTATAAAATTATATAGAAATTATAAAAAAATATTTCAAAATTTATATAGAAATTCTGAAAAATTGTAAAGTAACTTCGGTATATACGCCGCACCTAACAAGAACCTTATTAAGTATTATTTACTATGTTCAAATACGGTAAATAAACTAGTAAAAATTTTGTACTGTCTATTACTATGAAAAAAATATTAGAAATCCAAAATACTTATTTTTCGTGTTAAAAAAAGAACTTTTCGAAATTCTTGCATTTTTGCTGTATGTCGCATAGAGATGGAATATACGGCTACTCTTAGGAGGGGGGAGAGATGGGATGTACAGTTGGTCACAGAGAGGTTGCAACATTTTTTTTCGATGGATGTCGGAATTCAGCTTTACTCGTAGAGTGGTTGAACATAAATGATTAAATCCATAAGTAAGAACGTTCGGTAAGCAAGCTGTATTTCGAAATCCATCGAAAAAAAGTGTTGTAACCTTTCTGTGACTATACGACTCGTGAAACATTTATAAATAGAACCGAAATGTATGTGTTATGTTAAACAAAATGTTGTGACTTAATTTTCATGTCTTTGAATGAATATTTTCATTACAATTTACGCATTGATTCCTGTGTTGTCTTCCATTATCTTCATTATTTATTTTGTATTGCTTAAGAAAATTTTTCTGAGGAAATTCATGACAATTGACACAATTGATAAATATAAGCAAATATCTTCATTCCAGAAGTTCAAATATCGTCCCAGGATAAGTCTCCCTGGCGAAAGTCGAGCTTGAACTTATCAAGTAGTACGGAAGAGACTGATCCACGTTATTCTTGTAAAAATAGATCAAGACCCAATATGGAAAATGCACTCGTGCCGAGCACTCTACAGGTAAATGTAAATAGAATCTATTATACTTGTCAATTCTACTTGCCAATTTATCAATCTTAATTTTAAATATCTAGATCCATTTTGCTACGCAAACAGTAAAAAAGGTTACTTTAGGGTAAACAATTGATCACAAATTAAAACTACTTTATTGAATAAACTTAAAAATCATTTGTAATTAATACTAGTTTTTCACGACGAATAATTTGAATTAGTATATTAAATTGCTCATGAAGACTGCATAATTATTCCTTACAACTGATTTTTAAGAAAATATTTTAGATTAAAAAAAATTCTTTGACGAAAAATTGGAGCAGCACAATTGTAAAAATAATGACAACATAATATGTTAACTCATGACGATTCCGATCGTAAGAGATATTTTGTAACGCCCTACATACATAAGATATCTGAAACGGCTGCAAATTATGTGAACTCTACTGCTGAAAAAAATCACATCACAAAGTTACATAATGAAATCATACAGTTAAAACAAGTAAATCATAACGAATTGTTTAGTACGTGATTTTTTAAAATTATATAATTTGAAAAGTTACATAATAATGTGTTTTTTTTTCTTCCATTTGTATTATTCAATTCTTTAAAATTCGAAAACTATAAAATCTTTCGTTACTAATGTTACTATTATTATCAATCTTACTTATTAACTTATCAATTAAACTTGTCATTAAATTTATATTTTTTATCAATTTAGTGTATAATAATTCATAAGCAAGAGAATGATAATACAATTTTTCTAAATTTGACAAAAAATAATCAAAAGTTTTTCAATAGGTATTAAACTTTCAAAAAATTAGAAAATTAAGTGAAATTAATTATTTCACATTACATTCACAGGCAATTAGAGAAGAAGACAGGAAGAAGAGTAAGATCAGTGACGTAATAAATTTAGATATCCAAGACGAATTGACGATCTATCTTCGGCAACCATACACAGGAACGCAAACGCCTGCAACCCGGCGATTTTTCAAGCTTGGTAAAAAATCCGCGGATAAGGAACGAGTCAACGATAAGATTGAGATTGATTCTGATAATATTGAGACGCCACCGGCAATTAGACGCTTGTTCAGTCCTTCGAAGGATGTAAAACCCGTGGAAAAGGAACCCTGCAAGAGAGAACGTTGCAGCAGCTCCCTCCAGGGTCGAGAAACAAAGACTGCGATATCGAAGTGGATTGGCACGGATCTCGGTACCGGTAAATACAAATCAGAAACGAACAAAAGAAAGATATATAAACAGAGGCCTGTATTCAGAATGCACTTATAATGATAGTGCGTATTCAGGATATAGTTCACGACACGTAACATAGTATGCGTTTCTTTTGCATGCTATCACGTTGTAAGCGCTTAACGCTATAAAGTATATAAAGCATTTTTTAAATCGTCTCTTATGCGCTGTAAGCGCGCTCATGTGACGTCAAAGAAAGTCGTCTCTTTTGCTCTTTTTAAGTAAGCGCGGTAAAATAGAGAATAAGGATTTAATTCCTATATTATTTGCACAAATATCATCACTTTTCTTTTTTGACGATAACGAAGATCCAGTAAACAAGAATGAATTAAAATGGATTGAAATGGATTCAAATTTTCAGAAATACGTATTCGAAAATGTTAAAATGAATCATTCAATCTAAATGCATTTTTATTCATTTATAAGAATTGCATGAAGTTTCTATGTCTTTAAATTGAAAATGATATGAGCTTTTTCTATGCATTTGTGAATATCGCTCAATTTGAAATTTTGAATAAGAGATGCAGTTTTTCAAATCTAATTGAATCTAGATGAATCCGATTCAATCCAATTAAATAAAAAACTGCGAGATATGATCCTTTATTAATAACCCAAGTTGTGCGTGCGTGCGTGCGTGCGTGCGTGCGTGCGTGTTAAAAATGCTGTTGATGAGGAATAGCTAATTGGAATTCGATATACATATAACATTCATTTTCTATAAGATGGATGTCTTGCAGACTACGTACCATCGTGACGTACTCAGTTATTTAAACGATAATTATCCAGTAATTTTCAGAATATTTCGAGACACAGTCGAGAAACTCCAAAATAGGATAATTGTAGCTTGCAGAGATATTCCTTCTCAGACATTTCAAAATGTAAAGAGAGAGTTTTACGATCGCTTGTTTTACTGCATAAGTCCGCAAACACAATAGAGTAGTAAGTCTTAAGCCTTAAGAAATTGATCAATCACAGTTGAATGTGAGAAGAATAATCGACTATGATTAGTTAATTCCTTAAGACTTAAAGCTTACTACTCTATTGTGTTTGCGGACTTAAAGTCAATGATGCTCATCTTCTGCAATAACGGCAAGAAAATACTTAATTATTTTAATAAAAGTGGAAGGAGAAGAAGAATGGGGGAGAGAGAGAGAGAGAGAGAGAATTTTGAATGAAGAAGCACGCACACATGTTTACAAAAATTGATAATTTTCAAAGCCATTACGTGATATACAAAATATTTAATCAGACGTCTTTGAAATCTCCTTAATATACGCATATATTTCGCAATTTCAAAAGTTCAGAATAAATAAATAAAGCAGAAAAAATTAGATTCAGAATAAATTAATTTCAATTGATAAAATAATATATTTCGGTTCTTAGGCAACTTCGATAGATATTCGGCGACGCGACGAACTCGCAGATACAGGAAGACCCTAGATCTCACGGGAAACAAAGATAAATCAAATGTGTCGAGTCTCGAAATGGTTTACGACGAGAAATCGACGGTGCAGCAACCTAATACCCTCGCCCGGGCAGATGAAGAGATTCTCCACGAGGACGCAGACGCCATGTTGCGTATCTGGCAAGATAAATTGAAGCGACGCGATACGGCTTTAATGGAGATCGCGCGTTCTGACGAGGATCTTCAGTGTCTATCGCATTCAGTGCCGACGACAGCAACATCGACAATGGGTCACAGAAATTCGCGACTTCCTGTCAGTCAACCACTGCCAGTGTTAGCGGTGACTAACACCGTGTTGAGTCCGGTAATGCAAGAATCGCGATCGCGCGAGCCTGTCACAGTGATTACCGAGCGAGCAGTGACAAGCCGCGAACGTCATCGGAGCATGATCGATCCAAGTCAGGTGAAGGAAGCGGTTCGTTTGTCCAGCAATCCACCTAGTCAAGTGAATCAAAATCAGGAAATCATCAATGATTTTTCGCGAAACGGAAACTCGTTGCGCGATCGAAAGGACGATATGCTTGAGATCGTAGAAGAAGAGAAGTGTGCGGATCTGAAGTCCACTGGAGGCACGAGAGAATTCGAGAATGTCCGGACTGTGGACGATCCGTGCGATCAGACCGCGGTTCGACAGAACTCTGTATTCCGCAACCGATTCGTCCCTGATGTGAGTGTGACAACATCGCCGTTGTCTGGTAAAAGCAGGGATCAGGAGTTAAATGATGAAGGCTTTGAAGAGACGCAAAGCCTCGTGTCGGAAACGTTAAGCCAGGAGACGTCTTCCGGCAATTACGAGACGGACACGCATGACTTGATGCGATGCTCACCAGCTGAACTGGGCGGCTATGGCAGCGAAAATCGTCGACGTAGCGTTATCACGGTGGTGGACGACGACAATCTAGACGGCCGGAAATCATCCATCGACAAATTGCTGATGCCGGCTTCCAGTAAGACGTTCAACGAGAAAACGATCGCGAGGAACGCATCGGAAAAATCCAACTTCTTGCCAAAACGCACCGCAAGTGCGAAGCACGAATCCTCTGCCTTGAGAAAAATCGAGTCTCTGAAAAGAACCCAAAAGAATGTGGTACCGTTGAACGATACAGGAGTTTCAAAAGGTGAAGTGCAACGTTCCAGTTCGAGAAGTAGCCTGCGCAGTTCGCGGAGCTCGCTAAACAGCGCAACATCCGTGAATACGGTGAGGAATTTGGCCGCGAATCACGTGCATTTGCAGAACTATACTTCGGCTATTCGAGCGTTGACTAATGATCTGAGGAAGAACAGTCCGTTGAGCAGATCGTTGCCGTCGAAGGACGCGGTCGATAAGAGACGATCAAGTCTTCGTCAGATGAGCACCAGCAAGATACCCGCCAGTAGAAGCAACAACAGCAGCAGCAACATCGGACCGGCAATAAAGAACGTCCAAAAAGAATCTGAGGTTGATATAATTCAAATATCTTTCTAAAAAGAGAATTTTGTATTGTACATTCAAATCTAAAAGATACAAGAAGCCTGTTCTTTTTAGTTGAACTTTTGCATCGGTTCATCTTTCTTCCTTTCCTCTCCAGGAGGAAAGAAGAGGAAGAAAGATGAACTGGTGCAAAAGTTCAGCCAAAAAGAACAGGCCTAAGGGTGCATTCACACCTTAACGGAAAAGCAGAAAGCGGAAAAGCAGCAGTTAATCAAAAGTCCCGCTAGTAGTCGACATTTCGGTTTTCGGTACTACTTACTACCAGCACGAATTCTGATTAGCTGCTGCTTTTCCGTCAAGGTGTGAACGCGCCCTATAAGATCTTAAAAAGATGCTGGCGCGACGACCGAATATGATCATTGTTAATAAAACAGTTAGTTTAAAATATTTTATTCGAGATTTTCGATTTTTATTGTTAATCGGTAGGTGGTGCCTGGCATGCCAAAAGTCACAAGGGGCCGGCCGATCACCTCGCGTAACAGCAGTGGAAGCAGCGTAGGTCAGCAATCAATCTTAGGAAATCGACTGCCTTCCGGTGATAAGACATACGCAACGAAGAGCAGATTAATGCAGCCACGAATCGGCTTAAAGGGTCATAGTTTTATGAGGCCTACGGCCGCCAGTGTCAACAAAGGTTCTACAACAAACTTGCCGAAAAACATCAAAGTTATGGTCAAAGGATAACTCATTGATAAAGAAAAGAATTGCATCCATCGCTGAGAATTTAAAATCGAGAAGGATTATCTAGATATATTTAACAATTGTGTTAGGATTACTAAACCATTAGCGTTATGAAGATCAGCTGAATAGAGTTTAATGTTGATACTAAACTAAGAACAGATTTCGACAGACAGCTCGAGATTGTTGATAATGTTATCGTAAGATAGACCTCGAAAGATTAAACAAAAATATTGTTATTCTCGCTTACTACAGTCTCATAGTTATTAAACCAAAATAAATAAGACTACTATCATTTATAGGTATACGCCATTACCGCACCGAACAATGCGTACTCGGATAAGAATAAAATAATCAAATCTCTCTATCTTTATCGCGCGCGACACTCATACATATAACCAAGGAAAATGTCATGATCATTAAGGGAGTTTTCCTTTTAGTAGAGAACATATTTATATGAAGTAAATGAAACATACTTGATTAATAAATGTGTAACATGTACTTATATATGTGTATACACACATACGCGCGCGCGCGCGCGCGCACACACACGCACACACACACACACACACACACACCATATATATACTTTCTATTACAAAGATAAATGTATTATTATAGAATATATGTCCGACAAATAAATTAACACATTATATGACAATGTAATTTCTTTGATGTAAAAAAGAACCATGAAATGTTATAAACTTACGATTAGAATAAGATGGCCAAGAGTACGCACTTTTTCTTTTATGCTGTATAATTAATACAAGAACCCGAGTTTGAACAGTAAAATGCTGCTTAAGCTATTCCTTAGAGTTTGAACTAAAAGTTTGTCAAGTATCAATTTGATACAAACACTTAGTTTTATAGGAGATTAATTTTAGTAAAAAAATTAAAATGCGGACTCTTGGGCAAATGTCTTCTCAACAGTACACACTATAAAAAAAGTGTCGCTTATTGTGATTAAAATAAAAAAAAATATATTTTTGATTGAATATAAATCTTAATAAATATTTAAAGCATTTTTCACGTACAGAGTTTATATATACATACAAGTTTATTTATACATATATATATATATATATACACAAGTAGTTACTTAATAATTCCATCGTTTATTCATAATTCATACGTTTTAACTCAACTTCGAGCTTAAAAAAAATCATATGAACATCCTACCAAGAAAATCGGCAATGAGATGAATTCTCAGATTACCAAATTAATAATTTTTTCGAGAGTCCTGTATCTTTTACTTAAATTGTTTATTGTATGAGAAAGGTACAAATAAAATAATACTCCATTAATTATTTCGAATATATAATTAATTTTTGTTTAAAGTCTCATCTTCACTTGTTGTATATAACGCTGCTGAGGACATAGGGCAGGATTTCCGTGAAAATATCGACTTCAGGATCCAGGCATCGGCCGAGGCCCTCGATCACCAGCATACTAAGAATTACACTGCTGAAGGATCCGTCTTGCTTAACTCGGTAATGAATCATCGCGGAGAACAATTCCGACACAACGGTACTTACGTTTACCTGCATATACCCGGGACAGCGCACGAAAAAAAAGAACCAAAAAAACATAATCAAAATTAATATTGTAATGCATGAATATCTAATTAATATTTAACAATAAAATTAAAACGCATATGAAAATCATAATACACATGTATAAAGTATAAATTATATTATAGATACCCCAATAAAAATAAATGAATAATATTGACAATACTGTTACGTTCGGGAGACTCTACGATTCTTTTCTTTCACTGATCTTTGTCACGAACCAAAGAAAGTTACGAGAATCAAACGAAGTTCATTTATTATGGTATAAAAAGTAATGAAATTTTTAAAACTATGATGATTATTGAACAGAGATTCTACCCTTTTCTTATTTAACTGTCTCTCAAAAGGAAAATGAAAATATTGCATATGGATGGACGAAAGTCTTAAAACTCAGATCGGGAGACGCCACAATCTCCCTTTCATACATTTTAAATGAAGAAATCAATAGATTATACTCATTATCAAATTTTTACAGAACCGCGAACCATCACTTCCGTCTTCATATCTCCGCATTCAACTACTTGATTTACATTATTAAAAACATTAGTTAAATTGCGCAAGTATCATTAAAAGGTTTAACTGCTAAATTAATTAAAAATGTAAAAATAAAATCACTGAACATAATATAATATCTCGTGCGAGAAGAAGTGAAAAACATGAGAGTTGGGGAGAGAGAAACAAGAAAATGCATTTTCTTGAAACGAATTTCTTCGATACAAATAAATATTTATTTCGCAGTAATAAGTTATGTATTCTCGTAAATAAATATTTCGTTCCTTTGTGAGTAAATCAATTTCGTACGTTTCAATTTCGCTCCTATAAGTAATGGTCATCGCTTATTTTAAATATATGAACTATAAAATTCTTATAGCAAATAAATATTAATCTCAAGTAACAGCTGTAGCTGTATAAGCCAAAAGTAAGTGAATTTGTTAATTTTCTGTACTTTCTTGTGAAATCCAGTGCTTCAGAATTCCAGTGTTTTTTTTTGTGTGTACTTTAATTTCAAAAAGCAAAAACGATTTTTTAGTCCGTAAATCCGATTTGAAGGATACAATTAATGCCGAATGGCTATGGAGTTTATGGTAAAGTGGACCGACTACTAGAATTCCCTTAAGCTATGTAATTGATAGTAAACTAGAATGATTTTATAGGTTCCCTTTAAATGCCGACGGTATCTCACACAATGTTTACGCGCACGGTCGTATTAAAAACAAAAACGAAAGATTGATTCTGAAAAAAGCGATGAAATTAACATGGTCAAAGTTAAAAAGTTAAGAAATCTCTTACAATTGAACGATTATTCTAGAAATAGAGATCGCCAAAAACGATACGCCGCTTCAGCGATCTCTTGAACTTCAAAGAGAATACCTGTTACTAACGTTAAGTGGATTGCTAAAGTGAGACTTGACAATATTTTTAATTGAACATTTGAAGCCATCTGGGTCGGGGGTCATGTGCGAACTATGCTCCAGGATATACTGCGCCGCCATTTCGCCCTATGTTAAATTTTGTATATAAATCGTCAATCGTTCATCTCTAAGAAATGTAAAACACACGGCAAAAAATGATCACTGAAGCGAAATAAAATAGTATGCTTGTAAAACATAAGTAACCAAAAGTATATATATATATATATATA